>NC_074688.1:9542665-9662665 GCF_029448725.1 Salvelinus fontinalis | reverse complement strand
AGGTGTTCCAGTCCTCCTGGTTGTCCTTCATCTTCTTCATCACCACTAGCTTCCCTCCCTCCACGTCCACAGACAGACTGTGCTTCTGACTCTTCCCTATCTTAGTCAGGTCTGCCAGGTACACATCCAACTTCACCTGGAGGGACAGAGGGGTTACACAGACATACGGGTTACAGACAGACGGACGGACAGACGCACACAGACAGACTCAGCGACAAACAGACACAGAGACAGACAGGACAAAACCAGAATTCTTTATTCACATAATAATCTACAGCTTCTTCAGTGTGAAATCGAGACAGCTGTAATACCTGGTGTCACCACCGGGGGGGGGGCAGTGTGTCGATGCACAGTCAGTTCAGTAAATTGTCCTCCATGTTGGGACCAAGCATTGTATGAAAACAGTATCATCTGGGTTCTCAGCGGAATGTATCCTAGATATTTTAGTTTCAATAAAACAATAAATATAACAATAAAATAAATCAACGTCACAGTGCTCAGTACAGATACAGCTGTTGCTCTGTCTAGATGGAAGTTTTGATACAGCCGTTGCTCTGACTGGGGTGAATCTGACATGGTGGTTTTATGAGGAACCCCCCCCCCCCACATCTCACCCATCAGAGCAACACACTTCTTCCCCTGCAATCAGGAAGTGGCTAGAAAGGAGGTCATCAAACACACACACACACACACACACACACACACACGTCTTCAGTGAATGTGAAACATTCTGACTTAGCTCCTGAACCGCTGTATAAATCACGCAGGGGAGTGGAGATGACTGACTGTTAATCCGTGTCTGCTGACTCCCCAGTCTAGTGTAGTCAGAAAGACATATAGCTATTGGGCTTGTTCCAAAATAGACAGTGCAGGCGACTGCCGACTGACTGATCTACAAATGACCTATTATCATAAATAACTACTCATTATCGTTTATAGATCAGTCAGTAAATCCCAATTTACCCATAATGCATCATGGATTTGATGCTCTCGAACATGGCCACTGTCTCTCAGAGTGGATTTCATGGGAGTGGAAAACCAACCAATGAGTCAATCAATGTCCAGCTCCATATGAGCTATGACCAATGGACGTTCAGCTTCTCAAATCCAGCAGTTTCTAACGTCATAAACACGGAACAGATCCAGTGGTGTTAATCTGGGTGTAGAGTGATTAGACATGGGAACCTATAGAATTTGGACCACGTTCAGCAAGCTCATTGCTCAACACAGCTGGAGTGCGTGTTTACACAGAGTTAAAGTAGTTCCATTTAAATTCAGTTAATTACGGAAGGTTTCCATTTTAAATTCATGAAAGAGAATTCAAATGCCTTTGTCCTGAACATGGTGAATTGAAATGGACCATGACCCCAGGAAGCCGTGGTGTTTACATCTCTAGAGCGCTAGCTAGCTGAGGCGTCCACTTCCTGGTTACTGATAGTGATTATCCTTCCATCACACCCACTCTGTAGTTATCAGCACAGCGTTGGGGGCTCTAGTCTCTACACTCTGGTCACATCAGTCATTTAACTATCACATCCTGAGAGAGGGAGGTCGGACCATAGCCATGACATCCATGATGATGTCACAGAACAGACAAAACTGTTCATTTATCTGACTGGCTCCCAGGGCAGAAAACCACTTCCTGGAGAATCTAGGAATTCCGAGGCACACCCACTGATTGGTCAGCCTGTGGACCAATGGGACAGGGGAGGGGGTGGGGTATATCTCAAAGTGTGTGTGTGCATGTACCTCAAAGGCCTGTACAGGGATGGTTTTGCTGTGGCGTGTGAGAGGAGGAGGAGAGGAGAGAGTGGACAAACTCATATCTTGCACAGCCTTCAGAGCCTAAAGAGGGAAAAGGAAAGAGAGAGGGAAAGAGAGAGGGAAAGAGAGAGGGAGGGGGTGAATTACATTAGCTACAGGGTTAAGAAACCTGAACAACCAGTGTAAGGTGTGTAATTATAAACCTGAACAACCACAGTGTAAGGTGTGTAATTATAAACCTGAACAACCAGTGTAAGGTGTGTAATTATAAACCTGAACAACCAGTGTAAGGTGTGTAATTATAAACCTGAACAACCAGTGTAAGGTGTGTAATTATAAACCTGAACAACCAGTGTAAGGTGTGTAATTATAAACCTGAACAACCAGTGTAAGGTGTGTAATTATAAACCTGAACAACCAGTGTAAGGTGTGTAATTATAAACCTGAACAACCAGTGTAAGGTGTGTAATTATAAACCTGAACAACCAGTGTAAGGTGTGTAATTATAAACCTGAACAACCAGTATAAGGTGTGTAATTATAATATTTATAAACCTGAACAACCAGTGTACGGTATGTAATTATAAACCTGAACAACCAGTGTAAGGTGTGTAATTATAAACCTGAACAACCAGTATAAGGTGTGTAATTATAAACCTGAACAACCAGTGTAAGGTGTGTAATTATAAACCTGAACAACCAGTATAAGGTGTGTAATTATAAACCTGAACAACCAGTGTAAGGTGTGTAATTATAAACCTGAACAACCAGTGTAAGGTGTGTAATTATAAACCTGAACAACCACAGTGTAAGGTGTGTAATTATAAACCTGAACAACCAGTGTAAGGTGTGTAATTATAAACCTGAACAACCACAGTGTAAGGTGTGTAATTATAAACCTGAAAAACCAGTGTAAGGTGTGTAATTATAAACCTGAACAACCAGCGTAAGGTGTGTAATTATAAACCTGAACAACCAGTGTAAGGTGTGTAATTATAAACCTGAACAACCACAGTGTAAGGTGTGTAATTATAAACCTGAACAACCAGTGTAAGGTGTGTAATTATAAACCTGAACAACCACAGTGTAAGGTGTGTAATTATAAACCTGAACAACCAGTGTAAGGTGTGTAATTATAAACCTGAACAACCAGTGTAAGGTGTGTAATTATAAACCTGAACAACCAGTGTAAGGTGTGTAATTATAAACCTGAACAACCAGTGTAAGGTGTGTAATTATAAACCTGAACAACCAGTATAAGGTGTGTAATTATAAACCTGAACAACCACAGTATAAGGTGTGTAATTATAAACCTGAACAACCAGTGTAAGGTGTGTAATTATAAACCTGAACAACCAGTATAAGGTGTGTAATTATAAACCTGAACAACCAGTGTAAGGTGTGTAATTATAAACCTGAACAACCAGTATAAGGTGTGTAATTATAAACCTGAACAACCAGTGTAAGGTGTGTAATTATAAACCTGAACAACCAGTATAAGGTGTGTAATTATAAACCTGAACAACCAGTGTAAGGTGTGTAATTATAAACCTGAACAACCAGTGTAAGGTGTGTAATTATAAACCTGAACAACCAGTGTAAGGTGTGTAATTATAAACCTGAACAACCAGTGTACGGTATGTAATTATAAACCTGAACAACCAGTGTAAGGTGTGTAATTATAAACCTGAACAACCACAGTGTAAGGTGTGTAATTATAAACCTGAACAACCAGTGTAAGGTGTGTAATTATAAACCTGAACAACCAGTGTAAGGTGTGTAATTATAAACCTGAACAACCACAGTGTAAGGTGTGTAATTATAAACCTGAACAACCAGTGTAAGGTGTGTAATTATAAACCTGAACAACCAGTGTACGGTATGTAATTATAAACCTGAACAACCAGTGTAAGGTGTGTAATTATAAACCTGAACAACCACAGTGTAAGGTGTGTAATTATAAAACCTGAACAACCAGTGTACGGTATGTAATTATAAACCTGAACAACCACAGTGTAAGGTGTGTAATTATAAACCTGAACAACTACAGTGTAAGGTGTGTAATTATAAAACCTGAACAACCAGTGTAAGGTGTGTAATTATAAACCTGAACAACCAGTGTAAGGTGTGTAATTATAAACCTGAACAACCAGTGTAAGGTGTGTAATTATAAACCTGAACAACCAGTGTAAGGTGTGTAATTATAATATTTATAAACCTGAACAACCAGTGTAAGGTGTGTAATTATAAAATGTATAAACCTGAACAACCAGTGTAAGGTGTGTAATTATAAACCTGAACAACCAGTGTAAGGTGTGTAATTATAAACCTGAACAACCAGTGTAAGGTGTGTAATTATAAACCTGAACAACCAGTGTAAGGTGTGTAATTATAATATTTATAAACCTGAACAACCAGTGTAAGGTGTGTAATTATAAAATGTATAAACCTGAACAACCAGTGTAAGGTGTGTAATTATAAACCTGAACAACCACAGTGTACGGTATGTAATTATAAACCTGAACAACCAGTGTAAGGTGTGTAATTATAAACCTGAACAACCAGTGTAAGGTGTGTAATTATAAACCTGAACAACCAGTGTAAGGTGTGTAATTATAAACCTGAACAACCAGTGTAAGGTGTGTAATTATAAACCTAAACAACCAGTGTAAGGTGTGTAATTATAAACCTGAACAACCAGTGTAAGGTGTGTAATTATAAACCTGAACAACCAGTGTAAGGTGTGTAATTATAAACCTGAACAACCACAGTGTAAGGTGTGTAATTAAAAACCTGAACAACCAGTGTAAGGTGTGTAATTATAAACCTAAACAACCAGTGTAAGGTGTGTAATTTTAAACCTGAACAACCAGTGTAAGGTGTGTAATTATAAACCTGAACAACCAGTGTAAGGTGTGTAATTATAAACCTGAACAACCAGTGTAAGGTGTGTAATTATAAACCTGAACAACCAGTGTAAGGTGTGTAATTATAAACCTGAACAACCAGTGTAAGGTGTGTAATTATAAACCTGAACAACCACAGTGTACGGTATGTAATTATAAACCTGAACAACCAGTGTAAGGTGTGTAATTATAAACCTGAACAACCAGTGTAAGGTGTGTAATTATAAACCTGAACAACCAGTGTAAGGTGTGTAATTATAAACCTGAACAACCAGTGTAAGGTGTGTAATTATAAACCTGAACAACCAGTGTAAGGTGTGTAATTATAAACCTGAACAACCAGTGTAAGGTGTGTAATTATAATATTTATAAACCTGAACAACCAGTATAAGGTGTGTAATTATAAACCTGAACAACCAGTGTACGGTATGTAATTATAAACCTGAACAACCAGTGTACGGTGTGTAATTATAAACCTGAACAACCAGTGTAAGGTGTGTAATTATAAACCTGAACAACCAGTGTAAGGTGTGTAATTATAAACCTGAACAACCAGTGTAAGGTGTGTAATTATAAACCTGAACAACCAGTGTACGGTATGTAATTATAAACCTGAACAACCAGTGTAAGGTGTGTAATTATAAACCTGAACAACCAGTATAAGGTGTGTAATTATAAACCTGAACAACCAGTATAAGGTGTGTAATTATAAACCTGAACAACCAGTGTAAGGTGTGTAATTATAAACCTGAACAACCAGTATAAGGTGTGTAATTATAAACCTGAACAACCAGTGTAAGGTGTGTAATTATAAACCTGAACAACCAGTATAAGGTGTGTAATTATAAACCTGAACAACCAGTGTAAGGTGTGTAATTATAAACCTGAACAACCAGTGTAAGGTGTGTAATTATAAACCTGAACAACCAGTGTAAGGTGTGTAATTATAAACCTGAACAACCAGTGTACGGTATGTAATTATAAACCTGAACAACCAGTGTAAGGTGTGTAATTATAAACCTGAACAACCACAGTGTAAGGTGTGTAATTATAAACCTGAACAACCAGTGTAAGGTGTGTAATTATAAACCTGAACAACCAGTGTACGGTATGTAATTATAAACCTGAACAACCACAGAATAAGGTGTGTAATTATAAACCTGAACAACCACAGTGTAAGGTGTGTAATTATAAACCTGAACAACTACAGTGTAAGGTGTGTAATTATAAAACCTGAACAACCAGTGTAAGGTGTGTAATTATAAACCTGAACAACCAGTGTAAGGTGTGTAATTATAAACCTGAACAACCAGTGTAAGGTGTGTAATTATAAACCTGAACAACCAGTGTAAGGTGTGTAATTATAATATTTATAAACCTGAACAACCAGTGTAAGGTGTGTAATTATAAAATGTATAAACCTGAACAACCAGTGTAAGGTGTGTAATTATAAACCTGAACAACCAGTGTAAGGTGTGTAATTATAAACCTGAACAACCAGTGTAAGGTGTGTAATTATAAACCTGAACAACCAGTGTAAGGTGTGTAATTATAATATTTATAAACCTGAACAACCAGTGTAAGGTGTGTAATTATAAAATGTATAAACCTGAACAACCAGTGTAAGGTGTGTAATTATAAACCTGAACAACCACAGTGTACGGTATGTAATTATAAACCTGAACAACCAGTGTAAGGTGTGTAATTATAAACCTGAACAACCAGTGTAAGGTGTGTAATTATAAACCTGAACAACCAGTGTAAGGTGTGTAATTATAAACCTGAACAACCAGTGTAAGGTGTGTAATTATAAACCTAAACAACCAGTGTAAGGTGTGTAATTATAAACCTGAACAACCAGTGTAAGGTGTGTAATTATAAACCTGAACAACCACAGTGTAAGGTGTGTAATTAAAAACCTGAACAACCAGTGTAAGGTGTGTAATTATAAACCTAAACAACCAGTGTAAGGTGTGTAATTATAAACCTGAACAACCAGTGTAAGGTGTGTAATTATAAACCTGAACAACCAGTGTAAGGTGTGTAATTATAAACCTGAACAACCAGTGTAAGGTGTGTAATTATAAACCTGAACAACCAGTGTAAGGTGTGTAATTATAAACCTGAACAACCAGTGTAAGGTGTGTAATTATAAACCTGAACAACCACAGTGTACGGTATGTAATTATAAACCTGAACAACCAGTGTAAGGTGTGTAATTATAAACCTGAACAACCAGTGTAAGGTGTGTAATTATAAACCTGAACAACCAGTGTAAGGTGTGTAATTATAAACCTGAACAACCAGTGTAAGGTGTGTAATTATAAACCTGAACAACCAGTGTAAGGTGTGTAATTATAAACCTGAACAACCAGTGTAAGGTGTGTAATTATAATATTTATAAACCTGAACAACCAGTATAAGGTGTGTAATTATAAACCTGAACAACCAGTGTAAGGTGTGTAATTATAAACCTGAACAACCAGTGTAAGGTGTGTAATTATAAACCTGAACAACCAGTGTAAGGTGTGTAATTATAAACCTGAACAACCAGTGTAAGGTGTGTAATTATAAACCTGAACAACCAGTGTAAGGTGTGTAATTATAAACCTGAACAACCAGTGTAAGGTGTGTAATTATAAACCTGAACAACCAGTGTAAGGTGTGTAATTATAAACCTGAACAACCAGTGTAAGGTGTGTAATTATAAACCTGAACAACCAGTGTAAGGTGTGTAATTATAAACCTGAACAACCAGTATAAGGTGTGTAATTATAAACCTGAACAACTAATCCATCTCTCTCCCCCTTCCTCTCCCATCTTCTCCCTCCCCCTCCCATCTTCTCCCTCCCATCTTCTCCCTCCCATCTTCTCCCTCCCCCTTCCTCATCTTCTCCCTCTTCCTCCCTCTCCCATCTTTTCCCTCCCATCTTCTCCCTCCCCCTCCCATCTTTTCCCTCCCCCTCCCTCTCCTACCTTCAATTTTCTCCCTCCCTCTCTGTCTTCTCCCTCCCCCTCCCTCTCTGTCTTCTCCCTCCCCCTCCCTCTCTGTCTTCTCCCTCCCCCTCCCCCTCTGTCTTCTCCCTCCCCCTCCCCCTCTGTCTTCTCCCTCCCCCTCCCTCTCTGTCTTCTCCCTCCCCCTCCCTCTCTGTCTTCTCCCTCCCCCTCCCTCTCTCATCTTCTCCCTCCCCCTCCCTCTCTCATCTTCTCCCTCTCCCTCCCTCTCTCATCTTCTCCCTCTCCCTCCCTCTCTCATCTTCTCCCTCTCCCTCCCTCTCTCATCTTCTCCCTCTCCCTCCCTCTCTCATCTTCTCCCTCTCCCTCCCTCTCTCTCATCCTCTCCCTCCCTCTCTCATCCTCTCCCTCCCTCTCTCATCCTCTCCCTCCCTCTCTCATCCTCTCCCTCCCTCTCTCATCCTCTCCCTCCCTCTCTCATCCTCTCCCTCCCTCTCTCATCCTCTCCCTCCCTCTCTCATCCTCTCCCTCCCTCTCTCATCCTCTCCCTCCCTCTCTCATCCTCTCCCTCCCTCTCTCATCCTCTCCCTCCCTCTCTCATCCTCTCCCTCCCACTCTCATCTTCTCCCTCCCACTCTCATCTTCTCCCTCCCACTCTCATCTTCTCCCTCCCACTCTCATCTTCTCCCTCCCACTCTCATCTTCTCCCTCCCACTCTCATCTTCTCCCTCCCACTCTCATCTTCTCCCTCCCACTCTCATCTTCTCCCTCCCACTCTCATCTTCTCCCTCCCACTCATCTTCTCCCTCCCACTCATCTTCTCCCTCTCCCTCCCACTCTCATCTTCTCCCTCTCCCTCCCACTCTCATCTTCTCCCTCTCCCTCCCACTCTCATCTTCTCCCTCTCCCTCCCACTCTCATCTTCTCCCTCTCCCTCCCACTCTCATCTTCTCCCTCTCCCTCCCACTCTCATCTTCTCCCTCTCCCTCCCACTCTCATCTTCTCCCTCTCCCTCCCACTCTCATCTTCTCCCTCTCCCTCCCTCACTCATCTTCTCCCTCTCCCTCCCTCACTCATCTTCTTCCTCTTTCTCCCTCACTCATCTTCTCCCTCTCCCTCCCTCACTCATCTTCTCCCTCTCCCTCCCTCACTCATCTTCTCCCTCTCCCTCCCTCACTCATCTTCTCCCTCTCCCTCCCTCACTCATCTTCTCCCTCTCCCTCTCCCTCCCACTCTCATCTTCTCCCTCCATGTGTAGCCTGAGCTCTGGGGCCCAGACAGAGGGGAGAGGGGACATAGAATTAGAATGACTATTAGATAATATTTCTATGGAGGGTGTGGGGGGGTCCTCTCTCTCTTTACCCCAGCTCAGAACACACCCGCTGGGCTACAGCCACCACCCGCCGCCCATCATGGCAGACTATCCATCAGAGGGAGGAGGTTAACTAAACACACTCACTAACAGCTGCGTGTGTGTGAGTGTGTGCGTGCAGGCTTACCTTCTTCTCTATAGAAGACAGTAGGTCTTTGAGGATAGCCAGTTTAGTGACCAGATTCTCCAACTCCTGATCTCCTCCCTGATTCACCGACTACATAGGAAAACAGACAGTTAGTACAGACAGACAGTTAGTACAGACAGACAGTTAGTACACACAGACACTTACGACACACAGACAGTTACGACACACAGACAGTTACGACACACAGACAGTTACGACACACAGACAGTTACGACACACAGACAGTTACGACACACAGACAGTTACGACAGACCGTTACGACACACAGACAGTTACGACAGACCGTTACGACAGACCGTTACGACGGACAGTTACGACAGACAGTTACGACAGACAGTTACGACAGACAGTTACGACAGACAGTTACGACAGACAGTTACGACAGACAGTTACGACAGACAGTTACGACAGACAGACACGACAGACAGTTACGACAGACAGACACAGACACACACAGACACTAGATGCTATGTAGACATGAGCCCATTGTGTGTTGTTACATCACTTGAGGAAAGTTTGAGGGGAAAGGAGGTCTGGCCCTTTAAGACCACGTGTGTGTGTGTGTGTGTGTGTGTGTGTGTGTGTGTGTGTGTGTGTGTGTGTGTGTGTGTGTGTGTGTGTGTGTGTGTGTGTGTGTGTGTGTGTGTGTGTGTGTGTGTGTGATTACAGCGTGACTCTCTCAAGCACAGCTGTCTCTAGGAACTCTAGTTGTTTCTCTCTGGGGGACAAATATCTCTTTCCTCATGACCCCCAGTGCACTCAGGAGCATTGTGTGTGTGTGTGTGTGTGTGTGTGTGTGTGTGTGTGTGTGTGTGTGTGTGTGTACAGGAGGAAACCAAGGTGTGGCATTCCTGTGCTTTCCAGAGTCATACATTTTACCCCACCACACACACAAACAAACACATGAAAAAAATAAGATAGAAAATGTAGAGTACCTGCTGTATCATCTTGGACACTATGAAGGCACTCTGTTGGTCAAACACCTTGGACAGGATCTCCAGGCCAGACAGAACCTTATCCACCTCCCTACACATACACACACACACACACACACACACACACACACACACACACACACACACACACACACACACACACACACACACACACACACACACACACACACACACACACACACACACACACACAGGTTTTTGAGTGTGTGTGCATGCGTGCATGTGTCACCAAGAGAAGTTGAGAGCTGTGTGTGCTTGTGTCTCACCCGTTGAGGCGTTTGCAGGAGGACACCAGTGTCTTGTTGAGGTGGGGCAGAGAGCTGGCTCCCTGTTTGACAGCCTGCAGGTCCAGAGCGTAGCTTCCCTTCAGATACTCATGGGAAATGGTGCTCAGGCCGTTAGCAGCAGGGGTGCTAAAGTAGGACGGAACAACATCCAATCCGTGTCAATAGAACAGACATGGGTCTTACATCCTCTGGACTTGCCACAGAGACCATGGGGTGCAGAGGGAGACTGGCCTTGTGGTGAGACCATGGGGTGCAGAGGGGGACTGGCCTTGTGGTGAGACCATGGGGTGCAGAGGGGGACTGGCCTTGTGGTGAGACCATGGGGTGCAGAGGGGGACTGGCCTTGTGGTGAGACCATGGGGTGCAGAGGGGGACTGGCCTTGTGGTGAGACCATGGGGTGCAGAGGGGGACTGGCCTTGTGGTGAGACCATGGGGTGCAGAGGGGGACTGGCCTTGTGGTGAGACCATGGGGTGCAGAGGGGGACTGGCCTTGTGGTGAGACCATGGGGTGCAGAGGGGGACTGGCCTTGTGGTGAGACCATGGGGTGCAGAGGGGGACTGGCCTTGTGGTGAGACCATGGGGTGCAGAGGGGGACTGGCCTTGTGGTGAGTATACAACACTGAAGAAGACATGACAACAACTTTCCAATGTCACAGACTTCCTCAGGATCAGACTGCTGCTGACTCACTGTCTAAACAACCCCCCCCATCTGATCTCAGGAGGGCAAGAGAGGAGGGAAAGGATGAGAAGAGAGGGGGAGGGTTCTTCAGAGTTGGTCGAAGATAGGCCCTGTTCAGATTCACTGAATCTCTTACAAGCAGGATCAGTTGGTGTAATTTAACAGGTAGATCCACCCTTTACTAGGCCCAGGAGTTTTTACTAGGTCACGCAAAATTGTGTTTGTGTGTATGCGCGTGTGGGTGTGTGTGTGTGTATGTGTGTGTGTATGTGTGTGTATGTGCGCGTGTGAGTGAGTGAGTGCCTGTGAGTATGTGCGTGTGTGAGTGCGTGTGTGTATGTGCGTGTGTACTGTACCTGTCAGTGGGTGTCTCTGGGGAGGAGCCTGTAGGTGGGGTGGAGGCGGAACGAGGAGGAAGTGGTGGCTTCTCATCTTCCCCATCTGACCAATCAGAGAGACAGAAAGACAAATAAAGAGAGAGATGGAGCGAGAAAGACAGAGACAGACAGACGGAGATGGAGAGAGAAAGACAGAGACAGACAGACGGAGATGGAGAGAGAAAGACAGAGACAGACAGACGGAGAGAGATGGAGCGAGAAACACAGAGACAGACAGACGGAGAGAGAAAGACAGAGACAAACAGACGGAGAGAGATGGAGAGAGAAAGACAGAGACAGACAGACGGAGAGAGAAAGACAGAGACAAACAGACAGAGAGAGATGGAGCGAGAAAGACAGAGACAGACAGACGGAGAGAGATGGAGCGAGAAAGACAGAGACAGACAGACGGAGAGAGATGGAGAGAGAAAGACAGAGACAGACAGACGGAGAGAGAAAGACAGAGACAGACAGACGGAGAGAGATGGAGCGAGAAAGACAGAGACAGACAGACGGAGAGAGAAAGACAGAGACAGACAGACGGAGAGAGATGGAGAGAGAAAGACAGAGACAGACAGACGGAGAGAGAAAGACAGAGACAAACAGACAGAGAGAGATGGAGCGAGAAAGACAGAGACAGACAGACGGAGAGAGATGGAGCGAGAAAGACAGAGACAGACAGACGGAGAGAGATGGAGAGAGAAAGACAGAGACAGACAGACGGAGAGAGAAAGACAGAGACAGACAGACGGAGAGAGATGGAGAGAGAAAGACAGAGACAGACAGACGGAGAGAGAAAGACAGAGACAGACAGACGGAGAGAGATGGAGAGAGAAAGACAGAGACAGACAGACGGAGAGAGAAAGACAGAGACAGACAGACGGAGAGAGATGGAGAGAGAAAGACAGAGACAGACAGACGGAGAGAGAAAGACAAAGACAAACAGACAGAGAGAGATGGAGAGAGAAAGACAGAGACAGACAGACGGAGAGAGATGGAGAGAGAAAGACAGAGACAGACAGACGGAGAGAGAAAGACAAAGACAAACAGACAGAGAGAGATGGAGAGAGAAAGACAGAGACAGACAGACGGAGAGAGATGGAGCGAGAAAGACAGAGACAAACAGACGGAGAGAGATGGAGCGAGAAAGACAGAGACAGACAGACGGAGAGAGATGGAGCGAGAAAGACAGAGACAGACAGACGGAGAGAGAAAGACAGAGACAGACAGACGGAGAGAGATGGAGCGAGAAAGACAGAGACAGACAGACGGAGAGAGAAAGACAGAGACAGACAGACGGAGAGAGAAAGACAGAGACAGACAGACGGAGAGAGATGGAGCGAGAAAGACAGAGACAGACAGACGGAGAGAGAAAGACAGAGACAAACAGACAGAGAGAGATGGAGAGAGAAAGACAGAGACAGACAGATGGAGCGAGAAAGACAGAGACAGACAGACGGAGAGAGATGGAGCGAGAAAGACAGAGACAGACAGATGGAGAGAGAAAGACAGAGACAGACAGACGGAGAGAGATGGAGCGAGAAAGACAGAGACAGACAGACGGAGAGAGAAAGACAGAGACAGACAGACGGAGAGAGATGGAGCGATAAAGACAGAGACAGACAGACGGAGAGAGAAAGACAGAGACAAACAGACAGAGAGAGATGGAGAGAGAAAGACAGAGACAGACAGATGGAGCGAGAAAGACAGAGACAGACAGACGGAGAGAGATGGAGCGAGAAAGACAGAGACAGACAGATGGAGAGAGAAAGACAGAGACAGACAGACGGACGGAGAGAGATGGAGCGAGAAAGACAGAGACAGACAGACGGAGAGAGAAAGACAGAGACAGACAGACGGAGAGAGATGGAGCGATAAAGACAGAGACAGACAGACGGAGAGAGAAAGACAGAGACAGACAGACGGAGAGAGATGGAGCGAGAAAGACAGAGACAGACAGACGGAGAGAGAAAGACAGAGACAAACAGACAGAGAGAGATGGAGCGAGAAAGACAGAGACAGACAGACGGAGAGAGAAAGACAGAGACAAACAGACAGAGAGAGATGGAGAGAGAAAGACAGAGACAGACAGACGGAGAGAGAAAGACAAAGACAAACAGACAGAGAGAGATGGAGAGAGAAAGACAGAGACAGACAGACGGAGAGAGATGGAGAGAGAAAGACAGAGACAGACAGACGGAGAGAGAAAGACAAAGACAAACAGACAGAGAGAGATGGAGAGAGAAAGACAGAGACAGACAGACGGAGAGAGATGGAGCGAGAAAGACAGAGACAAACAGACGGAGAGAGATGGAGCGAGAAAGACAGAGACAGACAGACGGAGAGAGATGGAGCGAGAAAGACAGAGACAGACAGACGGAGAGAGAAAGACAGAGACAGACAGACGGAGAGAGATGGAGCGAGAAAGACAGAGACAGACAGACGGAGAGAGAAAGACAGAGACAGACAGACGGAGAGAGAAAGACAGAGACAGACAGACGGAGAGAGATGGAGCGAGAAAGACAGAGACAGACAGACGGAGAGAGAAAGACAGAGACAAACAGACAGAGAGAGATGGAGAGAGAAAGACAGAGACAGACAGATGGAGCGAGAAAGACAGAGACAGACAGACGGAGAGAGATGGAGCGAGAAAGACAGAGACAGACAGATGGAGAGAGAAAGACAGAGACAGACAGACGGAGAGAGATGGAGCGAGAAAGACAGAGACAGACAGACGGAGAGAGAAAGACAGAGACAGACAGACGGAGAGAGATGGAGCGATAAAGACAGAGACAGACAGACGGAGAGAGAAAGACAGAGACAAACAGACAGAGAGAGATGGAGAGAGAAAGACAGAGACAGACAGATGGAGCGAGAAAGACAGAGACAGACAGACGGAGAGAGATGGAGCGAGAAAGACAGAGACAGACAGATGGAGAGAGAAAGACAGAGACAGACAGACGGACGGAGAGAGATGGAGCGATAAAGACAGAGACAGACAGACGGAGAGAGAAAGACAGAGACAGACAGACGGAGAGAGATGGAGCGAGAAAGACAGAGACAGACAGACGGAGAGAGAAAGACAGAGACAAACAGACAGAGAGAGATGGAGCGAGAAAGACAGAGACAGACAGACGGAGAGAGAAAGACAGAGACAAACAGACAGAGAGAGATGGAGAGAGAAAGACAGAGACAGACAGACGGAGAGAGATGGAGCGAGAAAGACAGAGATAGACAGACGGAGATAGAAAGACAGAGACAGACAGACGGAGAGAGATGGAGCGAGAAAGACAGAGACAGACAGACGAAGAGAGAAAGACAGAGACAGACAGACGGAGAGAGATGGAGAGAGAAAGACAGAGACAGACAGACGGAGAGAGAAAGACAGAGACAGACAGACGGAGAGAGATGGAGCGAGAAAGACAGAGACAGACAGACGGAGAGAGATGGAGCGAGAAAGACAGAGACAGACAGACGGAGAGAGATGGAGCGAGAAAGACAGAGACAGACAGACGGAGAGAGATGGAGCGAGAAAGACAGAGATAGACAGACGGAGATAGAAAGACAGAGACAGACAGACGGAGAGAGATGGAGCGAGAAAGACAGAGACAGACAGACGAAGAGAGAAAGACAGAGACAGACAGACGGAGAGAGATGGAGAGAGAAAGACAGAGACAGACAGACGGAGAGAGAAAGACAGAGACAGACAGACGGAGAGAGATGGAGCGAGAAAGACAGAGACAGACAGACGGAGAGAGATGGAGCGAGAAAGACAGAGACAGACAGACGGAGAGAGAAAGACAGAGACAGACAGACGGAGAGAGATGGAGCGAGAAAGACAGAGACAGACAGACGGAGAGAGAAAGACAGAGACAAACAGACAGAGAGAGATGGAGCGAGAAAGACAGAGACAGACAGACGGAGAGAGAAAGACAGAGACAAACAGACAGAGAGAGATGGAGAGAGAAAGACAGAGACAGACAGACGGAGAGAGATGGAGCGAGAAAGACAGAGATAGACAGACGGAGATAGAAAGACAGAGACAGACAGACGGAGAGAGATGGAGCGAGAAAGACAGAGACAGACAGACGAAGAGAGAAAGACAGAGACAGACAGACGGAGAGAGATGGAGAGAGAAAGACAGAGACAGACAGACGGAGAGAGAAAGACAGAGACAGACAGACGGAGAGAGATGGAGCGAGAAAGACAGAGACAGACAGACGGAGAGAGATGGAGCGAGAAAGACAGAGACAGACAGACGGAGAGAGATGGAGCGAGAAAGACAGAGACAGACAGACGGAGAGAGATGGAGCGAGAAAGACAGAGATAGACAGACGGAGATAGAAAGACAGAGACAGACAGACGGAGAGAGATGGAGCGAGAAAGACAGAGACAGACAGACGGAGAGAGAAAGACAGAGACAGACAGACGGAGAGAGAAAGACAGAGACAGACAGACGGAGAGAGATGGAGCGAGAAAGACGGAGAGAGATGGAGCGAGAAAGACAGAGACAGACAGACGGAGAGAGAAAGACAGAGACAGACAGACGGAGAGAGATGGAGAGAGAAAGACAGAGACAGACAGACGGAGAGAGATGGAGAGAGAAAGACAGAGACAGACAGACGGAGAGAGAAAGACAGAGACAAACAGACAGAGAGAGATGGAGAGAGAAAGACAGAGACAGACAGACGGAGAGAGATGGAGCGAGAAAGACAGAGACAGACAGACGGAGAGAGATGGAGAGAGAAAGACAGAGACAGACAGACGGAGAGAGAAAGACAGAGACAGACAGACGGAGAGAGATGGAGCGAGAAAGACAGAGACAGACAGACGGAGAGAGAAAGACAGAGACAAACAGACAGAGAGAGATGGAGAGAGAAAGACAGAGACAAACAGACAGAGAGAGATGGAGAGAGAGTATACCTGAGTAGTCCCTGTCCTCTGGGATGCTCTCCTCTCTGTCTACGGGATAGAGCAGAGTGCTGACCAGTCCCTGGCTGGGCTGGAGGTACAACAGGACCAGCTCTGGGAGGCTCTTAAACCGCTTCGGCTGCACCCCCTGAGATGTCTGGGAGAGGGGGAGAGGAATGAGAGAGAGAGTGGGCACTTCAAAGAAATACACTGGTGTAGAGACAGAGCACACTCTGCACAGCACATTCAGAATAAAGCTGGGTGGGTGGGTAGGTAGGTAGGTAGGTAGGTAGGTAGGTAGGTAGGTAGGTAGGTAGGTAGGTGGGTAGGTAGATTCAAATAAAATGTTATTGGTCACATACACATGGTTAACAGATGTTATTGGTCACATACACATGGTTAACAGATGTTATTGGTCACATACACATGGTTAACAGGTGTTATTGGTCACATACACATGGTTAACAGATGTTACTGGTCACACACACATGGTTAACAGATGTTATTGGTCACACACACATGGTTACCAGGTGTTATTGGTCACATACACATGGTTAACAGATGTTATTGGTCACATACACATGGTTAACAGGTGTTATTGGTCACATACACATGGTTAGGAGATGTTATTGGTCACATGGTTAACAGGTGTTATTGGTCACATACACATGGTTAACAGGTGTTATTGGTCACATACACATGGTTAGCAGATGTTATTGGTCACATGGTTAACAGGTGTTATTGGTCACATACACATGGTTAACAGGTGTTATTGGTCACATACACATGGTTAACAGATGTTATTGGTCACATACACATGGTTAACAGATGTTATTGGTCACATACACATGGTTAACAGGTGTTATTGGTCACATACACATGGTTAACAGGTGTTACTGGTCACATACACATGGTTAACAGATGTTATTGGTCACATACACATGGTTAACAGGTGTTATTGGTCACATACACATGGTTAACAGGTGTTACTGGTCACATACACATGGTTAACAGGTGTTATTGGTCACATACGCATGGTTAGCCTGTTATTGCGAGTGTAGCGAAATGATTATGCTTCTAGTTCCGACAGTTCAGCAATACATAACAAGTAATATCTAACAATTCCACAACAAATGCCTAATACACACAAATCGAAGTAAAATGAATGGAATAAGAATATATAAATATAATCAATGTCAGAGCGGCATAGGTAATAGATCGTATGGAATACAGTATATACATATGAGATGAGTAATGTAAGATGTTAACATTATTAAAGTGGCATTATTAAAGTGACTAGTGATCCATCTATTCAAGTGGCCAATGATTTCAAGTCTGTATGTAGGCCGCAGCCTCTCTGAGTTAGTGATGGCTGTTTAGCAGTCTGATGATGGCCTTGAGATAGAAGCTGTTTTTCAGTCTCTCGGTCCCAGCTTTCATGCACCTGTACTGATCTCGCCTGCTGGACAGTAGCGGGGTAAACAGGCAGTGGCTCAGGTGGTTGTTGTCCTTGATGATCTTTTTGACCTTCCTGTGACATCGGGTGCTGTAGGTGTCCTGGAAGGCAGGTAGTTTGCCCTCGGTGATGCGTTGTGCAGACCGCACCACCCTCTGGAGAGCCCTGCGGTTGTGTGCGGTAAAGTTGCCGTACCAGGCGGTGATACACCCCGACAGGATGCTCTCAATTGTGCATTTGTAAAGTTTGTGAGGGTTTTAGGTGACAAGACACATTTCTTCAGCCTCCTGAGGTTGAAGAGGCGCTGTTGCGCCTTCTTCACAACGCTGTCTGTGTGGGTGGATAATTTCAGATTGTCTATGATGTGTACGCTGAGGAACTTGAAACTTTCCAGCTTCTCCACTGCAGTCCCGTCGTTGTGGATAGGGGAGTGATCTCTCTGCTGTTTCCTGGAGTCCACGATCATCTCCTTTGTTTTGTTGACATTGGGTGAGGTAAATTTCCTGACACCACTGTTGAGGATCAGCAAAGTGGAGATGGGTAGGTAGTATACAGATAGGTAGGCAGTATACAGATAGGTAGGTAGTATATTGATAGGTAGGTAGTATATTGATAGGTAGGTAGTATATTGATAGGTAGGCAGTATATTGATAGGTAGGTAATATATTAATGGGTAGGTAGTATATAGATAGGTAGGTAACATACAGATAGGTGGGTAGTATACAGATGGGTAGGTAGTATATAGATAGGTAGGTAGTATATAGAGAGGTAGGTAGTATATAGAGAGGTAGGTAGTATATTAATGGGTAGGTAGTATATAGATAGGTAGGTAGTATATAGATAGGTAGGTAGTATACAGATAGGTAGGTAGTATACAGATAGGTAGGTAGTATATAGATAGGTAGGTAGTATATTAATGGGTAGGTAGTATATAGATAGGTAGGTAGTATATTAATGGGTAGGTAGTATATAGATAGGTAGGCAGTATATTGATAGGTAGGTAATATATTAATGGGTAGGTAGTATATAGATAGGTAGGTAACATACAGATAGGTGAGTAGTATACAGATGGGTAGGTAGTATATAGATAGGTAGGCAGTATATTGATAGGTAGTTAGTATATAGATAGGTAGGTAGTATATAGATAGGTAGGTAGTATATAGATAGGTAGGTAGTATATAGATAGGTAGGCAGTATATTGATAGGTAGGTAGTATATTGATAGGTAGTTAGTATATTAATGGGAAGGTAGTATATAGATAGGTAGGTAGTATATTGATAGGTAGGCAATATATTAATGGGTAGGTAGTATATAGATAGGTAGGTAGTATACAGATAGGTAGGTAGTATATTAATGGGTAGGTAGTATATTAATGGGTAGGTAGTATATTAATGGGTAGGTAGTAAATAGATAGGTAGGTAGTATATAGATAGGTAGGTAGTATATAGAGAGGTAGGTAGTATATAGATAGGTAGGTAGTATATAGATAGGTAGGTAGTATATTAATGGGTAGGTAGTATATAGATAGGTAGGTAGTATATAGATAGGTAGGTAGTATACAGATAGGTAGGTAGTATACAGATAGGTAGGTAGTATACAGATAGGTAGGTAGTATATTAATGGGTAGGTAGTATATAGATAGGTAGGTAGTATATTAATGGATAGGTAGTATATAGATAGGTAGGTAGTATATAGATAGGTAGGTAGTATATAGATAGGTAGGTAGTATACAGATAGGTAGGTAGTATACTGATAGGTAGGTAGTATATAGATAGGTAGGTAGTATATTAATGGGTAGGTAGTAAATAGATAGGTAGGTAGTATATTAATGGGTAGGTAGTAAATAGATAGGTAGGTAGTATATTAATGGGTAGGTAGTATATAGATAGGTAGGTAGTATATAGATAGGTAGGTAGTATATAGATAGGTAGGTAGTATATAGAGAGGTAGGTAGTATATAGAGAGGTAGGTAGTATATAGAGAGGTAGGTAGTATATAGATAGGTAGGTAGTATATAGATAGGTAGGTAGTATATTAATGGGTAGGTAGTATATAGATAGGTAGGTAGTATACAGATAGGTAGGTAGTATACAGATAGGTAGGTAGTATACAGATAGGTAGGTAGTATATAGATAGGTAGGTAGTATATAGATAGGTAGGTAGTATATTAATGGATAGGTAGTATATAGATAGGTAGTATATAGATAGGTAGGTAGTATATAGATAGGTAGGTAGTATATAGATAGGTAGGTAGTATATAGATAGGTAGGTAGTATACAGATAGGTAGGTAGTACACTGATAGGTAGGTAGTACACTGATAGGTAGGTAGTACACAGATAGGTAGGTAGTACACAGATAGGTAGGTAGTATATAGATAGGTAGGTAGTATATAGATAGGTAGGTAGTATATAGATAGGTAGGTAGTATATAGATAGGTAGGTAGTATATAAATAGGTAGGTAGTATATAGATAGGTAGGTAGTATATAGATAGGTAGGTAGTATATAGATAGGTAGGTAGTATATAGATAGGTAGGTAGTATATAGATAGGTAGGTAGTATATAGATAGGTAGGTAGTATATAGATAGGTAGGTAGTATACAGATAGGTAGGTAGTATACAGATAGGTAGGTAGTATACAGATAGGTAGGTAGTATACAGATAGGTAGGTAGTATACAGATAGGTAGGTAGTATACTGATAGGTAGGTAGTATACTGATAGGTAGGTAGTATATTGATAGGTAGGTAGTATATTGATAGGTAGGTAGTATATAGATAGGTAGGTAGTATATAGATAGGTAGGTAGTATATAGATAGGTAGGTAGTATATAGATAGGTAGGTAGTATATAGATAGGTAGGTAGTATATAGATAGGTAGGTAGTATATAGATAGGTAGGTAGTATACAGATAGGTAGGTAGTATACTGATAGGTAGGTAGTATACAGATAGGTAGGTAGTATACAGATAGGTAGGTAGTATACAGATAGGTAGGTAGTATACTGATAGGTAGGTAGTATACTGATAGGTAGGTAGTATATTGATAGGTAGGTAGTATATTGATAGGTAGGTAGTATATTGATAGGTAGGTAGTATACTGATAGGTAGGTAGTAAACTGATAGGTAGGTAGTATACTGATAGGTAGGTAGTATATTGATAGGTAGGTAGTATATTGATAGGTAGGTAGTATATTGATAGGTAGGTAGTATATTGATAGGTAGGTAGTATATTGCTATGTAGGTAGTATATAGATAGGTAGGTAGTATATAGATAGGTAGGTAGTATATAGATAGGTAGGTAGTATATTGATAGGTAGGTAGTAAATAGATACGTAGGTAGTAAATAGATACGTAGGTAGTATACTGATAGGTAGGTAGTATACTGATAGGTAGGTAGTATACTGATAGGTAGGTAGTATACAGATAGGTAGGTAGTATATAGATAGGTAGGTAGTATATTGATACGTAGGTAGTATATTGATAGGTAGGTAGTATATTGATAGGTAGGTAGTATATTGATAGGTAGGTAGTATATTGATAGGTAGGTAGTATATTGTTAGGTAGGTAGTATATTGTTATGTAGGTAGTATATTGTTATGTAGGTAGTATATAGATAGGTAGGTAGTATATTGATATGTAGGTAGTATATAGATAAGTAGGTAGTATATTATTGGTAGGTAGTATATTGATAGGTAGGTAGTATATAGATAGGTAGGTAGTATATAGATAGGTAGGTAGTATATAGATAGGTAGGTAGTATATAGATAGGTAGGTAGTATATAGATAGGTAGGTAGTATATAGATAGGTAGGTAGTATACAGATAGGTATGTAGTATACAGATAGGTAGGTAGTATATTAACAGGTAGATAGTATATAGATAGGTAGGTAGTATATAGATAGGTAGGTTGTATATAGGTCTTGGTGGGGTAGTATACAGATAGGTAGGTAGTATACAGATAGGTATGTAGTATATAGGTCTTGGTGGGGTAGTATACAGATAGGTAGGTAGTATACAGATAGGTAGGTAGTATACAGATAGGTAGGTTGTATATAGGTCTTGGTGGGGTAGTATATAGATAGGTATGTGGTATATAGGTCTTGGTGGGGTAGTATATAGATAGGTAGGTAGTATACAGATAGGTAGGTAGTATATAGGTCTTGGTGGGGTAGTATATAGATAGGTAGGTAGTATACAGATAGGTAGGTAGTATATAGGTCTTGGTGGGGTAGTATATAGATAGGTAGGTAGTATACAGATAGGTAGGTAGTATACAGATAGGTAGGTTGTATATAGGTCTTGGTGGGGTAGTATATAGATAGGTAGGTAGTATACAGATAGGTAGGTAGTATACAGATAGGTAGGTAGTATATAGGTCTTGGTGGGGTAGTATATATATAGGTAGGTAGTATACAGATAGGTAGGTAGTATATAGGTCTTGGTGGGGTAGTATATAGATAGGTAGGTAGTATACAGATAGGTAGGTAGTATATAGGTCTTGGTGGGGTAGTATATAGATAGGTAGGTAGTATACAGATAGGTAGGTAGTATATAGGTCTTGGTGGGGTAGTATATAGATAGGTAGGTAGTATACAGATAGGTAGGTTGTATACAGATAGGTAGGTAGTATATAGGTCTTGGTGGGGTAGTATATAGATAGGTAGGTAGTATACAGATAGGTAGGTAGTATATAGATAGGTAGGTAGTATACAGATAGGTAGGTAGTATATAGATAGGTAGGTAGTATACAGACAGGTAGGTAGTATATGGGTCTTGGTGGGGTAGTATACAGATAGGTAGGTAGTATACAGATAGGTAGGTAGTATACAGATAGGTAGGTAGCATATTGATAGGTAGGTAGTATATTGATAGGTATGTAGTATATAGATCTTGGTGGGGTAGTATATAGATAGGTAGGTAGTATACAGATAGGTAGGTAGTATATTGATAGGTAGGTTGTATACAGATAGGTAGGTAGTATATAGGTCTTGGTGGGGTAGTATATAGATAGGTAGGTAGTATACAGATAGGTAGGTAGTATATAGATAGGTAGGTTGTATACAGATAGGTAGGTAGTATATAGATAGGTATGTAGTATATAGATCTTGGTGGGGTAGTATACAGATAGGTATGTAGTATACAGATAGGTAGGTAGTATATTGATAGGTATGTAGTATATAGATCTTGGTGGGGTAGTATATAGATAGGTAGGTAGTATACAGATAGGTAGGTAGTATACAGATAGGTAGGTAGTATATAGGTCTTGGTGGGGTAGTATATAGATAGGTAGGTAGTATACAGATAGGTAGGTAGTATATAGATAGGTAGGTTGTATACAGATAGGTAGGTAGTATATAGATAGGTATGTAGTATATAGATCTTGGTGGGGTAGTATACAGATAGGTATGTAGTATACAGATAGGTAGGTAGTATATAGGTCTTGGTGGGGTAGTATATAGATAGGTAGGTAGTATACTGATAGGTAGGTAGTATATAGATAGGTAGGTAGTATATAGATAGGTAGGTAGTATATAGATAGGTAGGTAGTATATAGGTCTTGGTGGGGTAGTATATAGATAGGTAGGTTGTATATAGATAGGTAGGTAGTATATAGGTCTTGGTGGGGTAGTATACAGATAGGTAGGTAGTATACAGATAGGTAGGTAGTATATTAATGGGTAGGTAGTATATAGATAGGTAGGTAGTATATTGATAGGTAGGTAGTATATAGGTCTTGGTGGGGTAGTATACAGATAGGTAGGTAGTATACAGATAGGTAGGTAGTATACAGATAGGTAGGTAGTATATTGATAGGTAGGTTGTATATAGGTCTTGGTGGGGTAGTATATAGATAGGTAGGTAGTATATAGATAGGTAGGTAGTATACAGATAGGTAGGTAGTATATGGGTCTTGGTGGGGTAGTATACAGATAGGTAGGTAGTATACAGATAGGTAGGTAGTATACAGATAGGTAGGTAGTATACTGATAGGTAGGTAGTATATTGATAGGTAGGTTGTATATAGGTCTTGGTGGGGTAGTATATAGATAGGTAGGTAGTATATAGATAGGTAGGTAGTATACAGATAGGTAGGTAGTATACTGATAGGTAGGTTGTATATAGGTCTTGGTGGGGTAGTATATAGATAGGTAGGTAGTATACTGATAGGTAGGTTGTATATAGGTCTTGGTGGGGTAGTATATAGATAGGTAGGTAGTATACTGATAGGTAGGTTGTATATAGGTCTTGGTGGGGTAGTATATAGATAGGTAGGTAGTATACAGATAGGTAGGTTGTATATAGGTCTTGGTGGGGTAGTATATAGATAGGTAGGTAGTATACTGATAGGTAGGTTGTATATAGGTCTTGGTGGGGTAGCTCAGTGTCTGAGTGGGCACAATCACTTTCTGTTCATTGATATTTGTGGGTGGAGTTGTTTTTAAATTTATTTTACCCTTATTTTACCAGCTAAGTTGACTGAGCAACAACCTGGGGAATAGTTACAGGGGAGAGGAGATGAATGAGCCAATTAGAAGCTGGGGATGATTAGGTGGCCATGATGGTATGAGGGCCAGATTAGGAATTTAGCCAGGACACCGGGGTTAACCCCCTACTCTAAAGACAGTACCTACACAGGGCAATGCCCACCATTCACTGCCCTGGGCCATGGGCCATGGGGGGGGGGGGGGGGGGGGGGGGGTAGACCAGAGGAAAGGGTTCCTCCAGCTGGCCCTCCAACACCACTTCCAGCAGCATCAGGTTTCCCATCCAGGGACTGAGCAGAGCCAACCCTGCTTAGCTTCAGAGGAAAGCCAGCATTGGGATGCAGGGTGGTATGCTGCTGGCTTACAGTGGCG
This sequence comes from Salvelinus fontinalis, assembly GCF_029448725.1. NCBI lineage: Eukaryota > Metazoa > Chordata > Actinopteri > Salmoniformes > Salmonidae > Salvelinus > Salvelinus fontinalis. Next base: position 9,638,000 of record NC_074688.1, on the reverse strand, counting down.
TAAGGGAAGCTATAATACCAAGAGGCCCTCAGCTGTGAACGGGTGGGGAACCTGGCAGCCACATTCACTCCGTTTGAGTGACGTTTAATTTCACTGAAGCACTGGGTAAATCAAATGATTTGTGAAAGCCATCAGTGTGGATTCCAGGCATGGGACCAGAAGAGGAGGAGGGTAGTGGAAGAGGGATTAGTGAGGTGTATTTAGGGTTAGGTTTTACAGTATGAGTGTGTATGTATGTTGCAAGGGGAGGGGGGGGATTGGTGACTCCCCCAGCTGCTGGACACAGAGCACAAAGAGACCTGTGTGTGTGTGTGTGTGTGTGTTGTGTGTGTTGTGTGTGTGCGCAGAGCCAACACAAGCACCAGAGCCTGCAAGTTGCTACTGATCCAGACACACATACAAGTACCATACACACACACTAGTAAAAATACATGTGCACTTACAAAACACAAACACACATATACAGTGCCTGCCTTCCACAGATATAGATGTACATATCAGTTACATCCATAGTGCCAGGTATGCATAGAAAAAGACCCACTGATGTGTGCATGTATGTATGGAGGGCGGTGAATAGTGGTACCTGGACTGCCAAGAATCCCTCTTCATCTGGTAGAACCCTATAGGTGTGGACATGCTTCTGGAAACTAGAGAGAGAAGAGAGGGAGGGAGAGGGGGAGAGAGAGGGGAGAAAGAGATGGAAGTATAGAGGGAGGGAGGGAGAGAAGAGAGAGAGCAGTTAGAGGGAAGGGAAGAGAAGGAGGGAGGACGGAGAAAATGGCATTAGTACTTTCATGGATACCACAGGAATTACATATTCCCTGCAAAGTGTGTGTGTGTGTGTGTGTGTGACGGGAGATTTGGAGGGAGTTTCAACCTGTTGCTGTCTGTCAAACACAGTGAACATGGCATTAGTGCTGCTAGAACTCAGACTCACCTCTCTCTCACCGCTAAACACAACGGCAAGGAAAGGTAGAAAACATACAGTTGAAGTTGGAAGTTTACATACACTTAGGTTGGAGTCATTAAACCTCATTTCTTGTAAACAAACTATAGTTTTGTCAAGTCGGTTAGGACATCTACTTTGTGCATGACACAAGTAATTTTTCCAACAATTGTTTACAGATGATTTCACTGTATCTCAATTCCAGAGGGTCAGAAGTTTACATACACTAAGTTGACTGTGCCTTTAAACAGCTTGGAAAATTCCAGAAAATTATGTCATGGCTTTAGAAGCTTCTGATGGGCTAATTGACATAATTTGGGTCAATGGGAGGTGTACCTGTGGATGTATTTCAAGGCCTACCTTCAAACTCAGTGCTTTTTTCCTTTACATCATGGGAAAATCAAAAGAAATCAGCCAAGACATCAGAAGAAAATCCTTGGGAGCAATTTGCAAATGCCTGAAGGTACCACGTTCATCTGTACAAACAATACTACGCAAGTATAAACACCATGGGACCACGCAGCTGTCATACCACTCAAGAAGGAGATGCGTTCTGTCTCCTAGAGATGAACGTACTTTGGTGCGAAAAGTGCAAATCAATCCCAGAACAACAGCAAAGGACCTTGTGAAGATGCTGGAGGAAACAGGTACAAAAGTATCTATATCCACAGTAAAACGAGTCCTATATCGACATAACCTAAAAGGCCGCTCAGCAAGGAAGAAGACACTGCTCCAAAACCGCCATAAAAAAGCCAGACTACGGTTTGCAACTGCACATGGGGACAAAGATCATACGTTTTGGAGAAATGTCCTCTGATGAAACAAAAATAGAACTGTTTGGCCATAATGACCATCGTTGTGTTTGGAGGAAAAAGGGGTCGCTTGCAAGCCGAAGAACACCATCCCAACCATGAAGCACGGGGGTGGCAGCATCTGTCAGGAAGTTAAAGCTTGGTCGCAAATGGGTCTTCCAAATGGACAATGACCCCAAGCATACTTCCACAGTTGTGGCAAAATGGCGTAAGGACAACAAAGTCAAGGTACTGGAGTGGCCATCACAAAGCCCTGATCTCAATTCCATAGACAATTTGTGGGCAGAACTGAAAAAGCGTGTGCGAGCAAGGAGGCCTACAAACCTGACTCAGTTACACCAGCTCTGTCAGGAGGAATGGGCCAAAATTCACCCAACTTATTGTGGGAAGCTTGTGGAAGGCTACCCGGAAACATTGACCCAAGTTAAACAATTTAAAGGCAATGCTACCAAATACTAATTGAGTGTATGTAAACTTCTGACCCACTGGGAATGTGATGAAAGAAATACAAGCTGAAAAATAATTTTCTCTACTATTATTCTGACATTTCACATTCTTAAAATAAAGTGGTGATCCTAACTGACCTAAGACAGGGAGTTTTTACTAAGATTAAATGAAAAACTGAGTTTAAATGTATTTGGCTAAGGTGTATGTAAACTTCCGACTTCTCATTGTGCTGCAGTGCTGTCTATGCAAAACAGCCGAGTTTGCCACTCCTTTTGCATACGGTGTGTGTGTGCTGTGGTCCCATCCCGTCTCCTGACACACACAGTTTCATGCTGAGATCTGGGCCAGGGGTGGGTGGGTGGGTGGGTGGGTTCGTTCTGTCTGTCTGTCTGTCTGTCTGTCTGTCTGTCTGTCTGTCTGTCTGTCTGTCTGTCTGTCTGTCTGTCTCACACACACACACGCTTTGTAAACAACAGGTGTAGACTAACAGTAAAATGCTTACTTCCCAACAATGCAGAGAAAAATAGAGAAATAATAAAAACATAACAACACAAGGAATAAATACAATAACTTGGCTATATTGACAGGGCCGAGACGATGTGCAGAGGTACCAGGTAATTGAGGTAGATATGTAGATAAAGGTAGGGGTAAAGTGACTAGGCAACATGATTGATAATAAACAGTAGCAGCAGAGTATTTGATGAGTCAAAAGAGGGCCAATGCAGATATTAAATAGCTAACCGGACTAACTATTTAGTACTCTTAAGGCTTGGGGATAAAAGTTGTTCAGAGTCCTGTTGGTTCCAGACTTGGTGCATCGGTGTTGGTTCCAGACTTGGTGCATCGGTGTTGGTTCCAGACTTGGTGCATCGGTGTTGGTTCCAGACTTGGTGCATCGGTGTTGGTTCCAGACTTGGTGCATCGGTGTTGGTTCCAGACTTGGTGCATCGGTGTTGGTTCCAGACTTGGTGCATCGGTGTTGGTTCCAGACTTGGTGCATCGGTGTTGGTTCCAGACTTGGTGCATCGGTACCGCTTGCCGTGTGGTAGCAGAGCAAATCAAGATCACTTTCTGAGTCAAAATGCAAGATGAGATCTACAAATAAAATGAAAAATGAAAAAACATGACTTAAAAAAAATCTAAGCCTAAAAATAAAGAAAAACCCTTGAAATGAGTAGGTGTCCAAACTTTTGACTGGTACGGTATATATTTATTTTCATTAGTATTATATCTACTATTCTTACTATGAGAGGTCGACCGATTATGATTTTTCAACGCCGATACCACTACCGATTATTGGATGACCAAAAAAAAAGCCGATACCGATTAATCGGACGATTTTTTACATTTGTAATAATGACAATTACAACAATACTGAATGAACACTTATTTTAACATAATATAATAAATCAATAAAATCAATTTAGCCCTAAATAAATAATGAAACATGTTCAATTTGGTTTAAATTATGCAAAAACAATGTCACGCCCTGACCTTAGAGAGCCTTTTTATGTCTCTATTTTGGTTTGGTCAGGGTGTGATTTGGGTGGGCATTCTATGTTCTTTATTTCTTTGTTTCTGGCCGAGTATGGTTCCCAATCAGAGGCAGCTGTCTATCGTTGTCTCTGATTGGGGATCATACTCAGGCAGCCCTTTTCCCTCCTCTGTGTGGATTCTTGTTCTTTGTTTGTGTGCAGGTAGTTTGCACAATGAAGCTGTTCGGTCGGTGTATTCTTTATTGTTTTGTCTTTTCTAAAGTTTAACTTCGTTAACAAATTATGTGGAACTCAAAGAACGCTGCGCCTTATCCTTCCGACGACACCCATTACAAACAAAGTGTTGGAGAAGAAAGTAAAAGTGCAATATGTGCCATGTAAGAGAGCTAACGTTTAAGTTCCTTGCTCAGATCATGAGAACATATGAAAGCTGGTTGTTCCTTTTAACATGAGTCTTCAATATTCCCAGGTAAGAAGTTTTAGGTTGTAGTTATTATAGGAATTATAGGACTATTTCTCTCTATACGATTTGTATTTCATATACCTTTGACTATTGGATGTTCTTATAGGCACTTTAGTATTGCCAGTGTGACAGTATAGCTTCCATCCCTCTCCTCGCCGCTACCTGGGCTCGAACCAGGAACACATCGACAACAGCGACTCTCGAAGCAGCATTACCCATGCAGAGCAAGGGGAACAACTACTCCAAGTCTCTGAGCGAGTGACGTTTGAAACGCTATTAGCGCTCACCCCGCTAACTAGCTACCCATTTCACATCAGTTACACCAGCCTAATCTCGGGAGTTGATAGGCTTGAAGCATTGCGAAGAGCTGCTGGCAGAACGCACGAAAGTCCTGTTTGAATGAATGCTTACGAGCCTGCTGGTGCCTACCATCGCTCAGTCAGACTGCTCTATCAAATCATAGACTTAATTATAACATAATAACACACAGAAATACGAGCCTTAGGTCATTAATATGGTCGAATCCGTAAACTATCATTTAAAAAACAAAACGTTTATTCTTTCAGTGAAATACGGAACTGTTCCGTATTTTATCTAACGGATGGCATCCCTAAGTCTAAATATTCCTGTTACATTGCACAACCTTCAATGTTATGTCATAATTACATAAAATTCTGGCAAATTAGTTCGCAATGAGCCAGGCGGCCCAAACTGTTGCATATACCCTGACTCTGCGTGCAATGAACGCAAGAGAAGTGACACAATTTCACCTGGTTAATATTGCATGCTAACCTGGATTTCTTTTAGCTAAATATGCAGGTTTAAAAATATATACTTCTGTCTATTGATTTTAAGAAAGGCATTGATGTTTATGGTTAGGTACACGTTGGATCAACGACAGTCCTTTTTCGCGAATGCGCACCGCATCGATTATATGCAACGCAGGACACGCTAGATAAACTAGTAATATCATCAACCATGTGTAGTTATAACTAGTGATTATGATTTATTGTTTTTTATAAGATAAGTTTAATGCTAGCTAGCAACTTACCTTGGCTTCTTACTGCATTTGCGTAACAGGCAGGCTCCTCGTGAGGCAGGTGGTTAGAGCGTTGGACTAGTTAACCGTAAGGTTGCAAGATTGAATCCCTGCACTGACAAGGTAAAAATCTGTCGTTCTGCCCCTGAACAAGGCAGTTAACCCACCGTTCCTAGGCCGTCATTGAAAATAAGAATGTGTTCTTAACTGACTTGCCTAGTTAAATAAAGGTGTAAAAAATAAATAAATAAACAGCCAAATTGGTGTCCAGAAATACCGATTTCGGTTGTTATGAAAACTTGAAATCGGCCCTAATTAATCAGCCATTCCGATTAATCGGTCGACCTCTACTTACTATAGTAACTGTTTTATGTGTGTCATATCACTTCGCTTGGGCAACATTGACCTTGTCCTTCATTCCAATAAAGCATATTGAAGAGAACTTTTCTGCAAAAAAGATAGATTTAGAGTGGATTTTTTTCCACAAGGACCCATGAAGGATACTTCCCTCTACAACATAACCTTCACTTTAAATCAAAACTCCAAACCTACAACCTGGATGTTTTACCTGGAAGGATTCCTACCACCAAGGACTATCCAGCAAACTCAATAGCAAATCAATAACCAGCCGAACATGCACAGCTTACGAAACCTGAAAATACCATCCAACCTATTGGCGGAGGGTGGACACCCAGAATACTGTAAAACAAGGACCCTGAGAATCAGACAGCCTCTGTCAATTTGTACAAGGTTGGAACAGTGGTGGTTTGGAAACTTCAATAACTTCCAAAAGGACTTTTACAGAATTAAAGAGAGCACAGCAGGAGAAGATCTCTCTCCGTGAGAACTCCCCCACCCCAAGTGAGTCGGTCCACACCCCCACAGACAAGCAACCCCAAGAGGAGAGTCACCGCCCCCCCAGACACACAGTGGCTAAACTCTATCTGAGGACAAACTATGTTCACCAGCCACATAATAATACACAGGCACAAACGACCTGAGAACACAGCAGGAAAGGGTGGCCACAGCACTCAAGGGAGTGATAGAAAAAGCTTCTACCACTTTCCTCAACGCATGAGTGGTTATCTCCACCCTGCTACCACGAAAAGACGTTCAACCTGCTACTATACAGCGGCTAAACGCAAGCATTTCCCGTGACTGTGCCTCAAAACCAAATATTTACCTGGCTGACCACTCGATCCTGGACTTGAACAGCCTTTATGACATGGTCCAACACTACAAAGCAGCAGTCCCTACTTTTGCAAGGGCCCAGAAAGACCTTTCCCTCAACTGCAGACCCAGCACCTCATACAGGATCAACAGAGCAATGGATGCCCCACCCAGACAAGCGAGACACCCTCACAGACCTGCGAGGCCCCCTCACGGACCTGCACCTAGAGAACCCACGCCGAGGACCTATATCCAGAGCACAGCACAACCCTCCCAAACCAACCAAGGCCACAACCCATATACTGTATGTTCCACCAGGTCAGGCCTGCGCCCCTCCTGCCCCTTCCATGCCCCCAACCCCCACAACGAGGACCTCAACATGAATCACACACATACACCTAGGTCCTGAGCAGAGCAACAGGCACAACCCCTACTCCTACACACACACCCAAGCCCCATCCTGCGACCTAAGAGGCATGTATTAGATGCTCTGCATGCTCTGCTCAGAACTATAGACCCCTTTCCAGTACACAACACACTGACGTCATGCACAGATGCGCGCGACTCTTGACGGCAGTAAGAAAGATATTCAACATCGCCTAGATTTATGTTTTTATTACTTCTAAACAAAATCACTTTTTTGGGGTTCTCATACGCTTACAATTATGTTTTGATTCTTGCTTGAACAGTCGCTAAGATTATATTTGGTTGTGATCTTTTCAAAATAACTATTTGATGCAGCGGTTGTTAGCTAGAATGCTAACGCTCATTGATATAGGCTGTAGCAAAAGCTGGCCAAAGACCAATTTTACTGGTTGAAGTTGTTTTTTAAGTATAATGCAGTTGATCTGCGATGATGACACAAACATTATATTAAGCAGGACATTCATACAAGACTTACAATCCAATTATAATCCAAAAGTAGTGCGAAATGCACTGAAAAGCAACATGTAAATGGAGGCTTTTGTTGCTCCAGTTCTATAAGAACCCGTTCTTGTTCTGCCACCAACGTGCACCTTCCCATTTACACCAAGGATCTGTTTATAATGATGAGATGCTCATGTCTCCACCCTAACAATGAGAGTTGTTCTCCCAAAGGCGGGAAGCTTAGGTCCAAAATAAGCCCATAGAAATGCAGTCTGTTTATTTTGGACAGATTGTAGCGAGAGGTTTCTCGCTTCGCCTCTTACTCAATGACAGTGGTCACCCACCTTTTTTGAGTAGGGATCACTTTGATTCAAAATGTATGCCGAGATCTAAGGTAAAAATGTTTTTTTGACAAAACTTAAGCCTATGAACTATTACCTATTAAAAAGAATACTGTAGTAATGAGGTTTGTGCAGTAGGCTATAGGGCCAAAACATTATCACCTCATATTGGCTTTGGTGGAGTTGCCCTGCAATGCATTGTTGTTCTCTTCAGATATTTGAGGTAGGCTATAGGGGCCTGAATCTGAATGTCAGTTTAGTGGAGGGAGAGAGCAGCAGACTGAGGGCCCACCTCAACGTCCCTCCTGTTGTGTCGTTGACTATCATTAAATGTGAAGACTGTATCTTATCAAATCAAATCTCTGTGAAATTTAATTACGCGATTAAACTAATCATGTAACTTTAACTAGGAAGTCGAGGCACCACGGGAATATGTTGTTTATAGACTTTCAATTCCCGAATATAACTCTTCAGATATTTTCATATCTTATCGAGTACCGTCTTGTACTAATGTATTATTATTACCTCATCAGTCTCATTACTGAATGTCGCAAACGGCACTGGAAGAAATGGAAGCAGTTTTACAGGCACCCAACCAATTGTGCTATTACGTGTTTTTTTCTACATGATTTGTAACTTATTTTGGACATAATGTTTCTGCAACCATATCTTATGGCAAAAAAGAGCTTCTGGATATCAGGACAGCGATCACTCACCTCGGATTAGACAAAGATTTTTTCTTCAACAAGCAAGACGCACAGGACATTCTCCAAACACCCGACAAGGCCAACATCCCCATTATTTGCAAGAGGAAGAAACGCAGGTACAGGGGACACAGAACGGGATGCCTCGTGAGGACCCGCAGAAGGTGAGTGGGAAAGCTTCCGTTACCGTCAATACTACTCGCCAACGTGCAATCATTGGACAATAAATTAGGCGAGGTACGATCACGAATATCCTACCAACGGGACATTAAAAACTGTAATATCCTATGTTTCACGGAACCGTGGCTGAATGACGACATGGATATTCAGCTAGCGGGATATACACTGCACCGGCAAGATAGAACAGCACACTCCGGTAAGACGAGGGAGACGGTCTGTGCATATTTGTAAACAACAGCTGGTGCACAAAATCTGAGGAAGTCTCTAGATTTTGCTCGCTTGAAGAAGAGTATATTGTGATAAATTGCAGGCCACACTACTTGCCTAGAGAGTTTCAGCTATACTTTTTGTGGCTGTTTATTTACCACCACAGACCGATGCTGGCACTAAGACCACACTCAGTCAGCTGTATAAGGAAATAAGCAAACAGGAAACCACTCACCCAGAGGCGGCACTCCTAGTGGCCGGAGACTTTAATGCAGGGAAACTTAAATCAGCTCTACCAAATGTTTATCAACATGTAAAATGTGCAACCAGAGGGGGAAAAAATCTAGATCACCTACTCCACACACAGTGACACGTACAAAGCTCTCTCTCGCCCTCCATTTGGTAAATCCGACCACAACTCTATCCTCCTGATTCCAAGGAAAAATTAAAGTAGGAAGCACCAGTGACTCGGTCTATAAAAAAGTGGTCAGATGAAGCAGATGCTAACCTGTTCTGGCTGCACGCTGAATATTGAAAAAACTGGAAAATGTGTGCACATTTTCAAACGGCCTCCTAAGAAACTTTTTATTTTCCAATATGCATATATTTACTACTGTTGGATAGATAACAGTCTGTAGTTTCTAAAAAGGTTTGAATTGTTTCTCTAAGTCGAACAGAAATATTTTTACAGCCATTTTCCCAGCCGAATTGAGTTTCCCAAAATGCGATGTGTCTCTTTAAGACCTTCTCTATAAAAGGCCATTTGACTTGGGACCATAGAGACACGTCAGAGGCGTACCTCAGACTGTAATGCGGAAGTGAGAATTGAAAGGGGTCGAATATCTCGTCCCTGGACTGAATAACAGAACTTCTTGTGAGACATGCGCAGTTAAAATAAAAATCCGGGCGCGAAGGATAATTTGATCTCGGCTTCTGGAACAAGGTAGATAACTTTGAATATGATGCCTGACTACGATATTATTTGCTACATGTCACAAAATCATCCTAAAGGTTGTTTTTTCAATATACTTTAATTATATTATTGCAATTTATTCTGGACTTTAGATGTGAAACGACGGAAGAATTTTTTGAAGAAACGCTTTCTGGCGCAGCAATGCTACCGTGCTAGCTAACCAAAGAGGGGAATCCTTCGTTCTGGAACCCAACTAAAGACTCTACTGGACATTGGACCCCGTTACAACATTCTGATGGAGTACCAAGAAAGATAAGACCCAATTTGGGATGCTTTTTCATATATATGTCGAACTGTTGAATGCTAACGCTGCTAACTATGCTAGGCTAGCGCTTGACTAGAATCAATGCTGCCTTATGCTAGCTTATGATGTTAGCTAATATAACGATATATTGTGTTTTCGCTGTAAAACACTTCAAAAAATCGGAAATGTTGTCTGTATTCACAAGATATCTGTCTTTCATTAGTTATCCACCATATGTTTTTCTGAAATGTTTTATGAGGTGTAATTAGTAGCCGACGTTGGTGTATGTATTTTCTCTGGCTACTCCCGGCTGGATTCAGACTCTAGCTATGTGTTAGCATTTTTGGGTAGCATCAATGTAAAACAGATTTATAGCTAAAATATGCACTTTTTATGAACAAAACATAGATTTATTGTGTAACATGTTATATGACTGTCATCTGAGGTCGTTTTTTCTGGGCTCTTTAGGTTGGTTTTAGTTTATTTCGGTTGGTTGTGCATGCTACTTCAATCATAATTCATACTTCATAATCATAATTCATACGTGTCTGTCCACTTTTGTATTTGGTGGTGAGCTAACATAAATATATGTGGTGTTTTCTCTGTAAAACATTTAAAAAATCGGACATGTTGGCTGGATTGACAAGATGTTTATCTTTCAAATGCTGTATTGGACTTGTTAATGTGTAAAAGTTAAATATTTTTAAAAAATAGATTTTGAATTTCGCGCTCTGCAGCTGTTGTCATTTTCGGTCCGAGGTCGGGCTTGCACCCCAAACAGGCTAAACTACAGGACTGTTTTGCTATCACAGACTGGAACATGTTTCGGGATTCTTCCGATGGCATTGAGGAGTACACCACATCAGTCACTGGCTTTATCAATAAGTGCATTGAGGACGTCGTCCCCACAGTGAATGTACGTATATACCCCAACCAGAAGCCATGGATTACAGGCAACATTCGCACTGAGCTAAAGGGCAGAGCTGCCGCTTTCAAGGTGCGGGACTCTAACCTGGAAGCTTACCAGAAATCCTGCTATGCCCTGCGACGAACCATCAAAGAGGCAAAGCGTCACTACAGGGCTAAGATTGAATCATACTACACCAGCTCTGACGCTCGTCTTATGTGGCAGGGCTTGCAAACTATTACAGACCACAAAGGGAAGCACAGACACGAGCATACCAGACGAGCTAAATCACTTCTATGCTCGCTTCGAGGCAAGCAACACTGAGGCATGCATGAGAGCATCAACTGTTCCGGACAACTGTGTGATCACACTCTCCGTAGCTGACGTGAGTAAGACCTTTAAACAGGTCAACATACACAAGGCTGCGGGGCCAGACGGATTACCAGGACGTGAGCTCCGGGCATGTGCTGTCCAACTGGCAGGTGTCTTCACTGACATTTTCAACATGTCTCTGATTGAGTCTGTAATAACAACATGTTTCAAGCAGACCACCATAGTCCCTGTGCCCAAGAACACAAAGGAAACCTGCCTAAATAACTACAGACCCGTAGCATTCATGTCCGTAGCCATGAAGTGCTTTGAAAGGCTGGTAATGGCTCACATCAACACCATTATCCCAGAAACCCACCCCAATTTGCATACCGCCCAAACAGATCCACAGATGATGCCATCTCTATTGCACTCCACACTGCCCTTTCCCACCTGGACAAAAGGAACACTTATGTGAGAATGCTATTCATTGACTACAGCTCAGCGTTCAACACCATAGTACCCTCAAAGCTCATCATCAAGCTAAGGATCCTGGGACTAAACACCTCCCTCTGCAACTGGATCCTGGACTTCCTGACGGGCCGTCCCCAGGTGGTGAGGGTAGGCAACAACACATCTGCCACGCTGATCCTCAACACTGGAGCCCCCCAGGGGTGCGCGCTCAGTCCCCTCCTGTACGCCCTGTTCACCCACGACTGCACGACCAGGCACGACTCCAACAACATCATTAAGTTTGCAGACGACACAACAGTGGTAGGCCTGATCACCGACAAGACAGCCTATAGGGAGGAGGTCAGAGACCTGGCCGGGTGGTGCCAGAATAACAACCTCTCCCTCAACGTAACCAAGACTAATGATATGATTGTGGACTAAAGGAAAAGGAGGACCGAGTACGCCCCCATTCTTTTTGACAGGGCTGTAGTGGAGCAGGTTGAGAGTTTCAAGTTCCTTGGTGTCCATCACCAACAAACTAGAATGGTCCAAACACACCAAGACAGTCGTGAAGAGGGCACGACAAAGCCTATTCCCCCCTCAGGAAACTAAACAGATTTGGCATGGGTCCTGAGATCGTCAAAAAGTTCTGCAGCTGCAACATCGAGAGCATCCTGACTAGTTGCATCACTGCCTGGTACGGCAATTACTCGGCTTCAGACCGCAAGGCACTACAGTGGGTAGTGCGTACAGCCCAGTACATCACTGGGTCTAAGCCGCCTGCCATCCAGGACCTCTACACCAGGCGGTGTCAGAGGAAGGTCCTAAAAATTGTCAAAGGCCCCAGCCACCCTAGTCATAGACTGTTCTCTCTACTACCGCATGGCAAGCTGTACCGGAGTGCCAAGTCTAGGACAAAAAGGCTTCTCAACAGTTTTTACCCCCAAGCCATAAGACTCCTGAACAGGTAATCAAATGTGTACCCGGACTATTTGCATTGTGTGCCCCCTCCCCAACCCCTCTTTTACACTGCTGCTACTCTGTTTATCATATATGCAGAGACACTTTAACTATACATTCATGTACATACTACCTCAATTGGCCCGACCAACCAGTGCTACCGCACATTGGTTAACCGGGCTATCTGCATTGTGTAATAAACTTTGATTTGATTTGAAACCCTTGGATATCTGCACGAACTCTAGCCTAAATCATGAATCAGCGATTTGCAAATTAGTTCAATTATTTATTTACTAACATACTTAATCAATCACAAAATTACATAAACACACACACACAATTAGTTAACACATGGGTTACTACATGATACAAAGGAAAAGTCCAATATGATGGCTTGGTAGACAAAGGAAAGGGGTGGGGACCACTCAAGAGCAGGAAACTCATAGCGGATAACTACACATAGAAATTGCTAATACTTTGAATATGAACAACCGCTCATTTGAAAATAAATTTCAATTTACATATTTATGGGCGTATGTCTTGTTGTCTCTCTCTGTGGTCGACGGTCCATCTGCTGGAGAGAGTCGACAGAAAAGTCTCTGGTTGCGTTGCCCAGAAGTCACAGTCTACTGTAGTTTTGATAATGGATACTTCAGAGTACCTTTCGGGAATGTTCTTAGATCGGATGCGTTTACCAGACTAAAGTATTTAAACAGCTGCAGTCGGCACAATTGTTCTTTAGTTTGTAGATTTCTTAACCATTTGAACGTTGGGACCCTTTCCCGGCGTTAACTTGACTCTTGTAGAGTTGCCAACCATTTCAACATGTAGCTACCGCTTAATGTTTTCTGATCTTCTTAACCATTTGAGACATCCGGCTTACCGTGGGTCTCTTTGGCACGAAATGTAAATTGTCACAGGTGGTTTTATACTCTGGAATAGAAAAGGGCGGTTCCATAAATGCCTGATGTAATGTCTGGCTCACGGGGGTGTGGCCACTGACTAGTTAAACTTTATGTTGAAATCCATACTCTCATTTAGATGGCTAACATCACATTTAATCTTTTCACAAATAGTTTCATATGTACTCATATACGTTTCACAACATTTAGATGTAAACCACATAATGGAGAATTGGACACAACCAAAGACACAGTAATGTGTGTTTCATGTCCTTCATGAAATCACCAAATGAAACAAACTCGACATGACTGTCCCTTAAGTGTCCACGGACCATTCCCACATTCTCAAAAATATAAATATTGTTTAATTCTCCAATTTTGGGGATTAGGAGTTTTGGAAAGAATAATGTCTTTGTTCTCCATGGGCTCTCTCCCTCCATACTCCATGGCAGTGAAGAGAGAGAGTTTCTAGCAGGAATTCATGTTGTTACTCCTACGACCAGAGAACGTGAAATATTCCTCGATATTAAAAAAGATCCAAGCCGCTAGTAATAGCAACGCAAGCCTATCAATACACTTTCTTCCTCATTATTGCGGTTGGAGAGCTGATTGTGGCATGAGTGGAAGTAGGCAGAATGTGTATTTTATGGCTTATAAAAGTGTTGAATAGAAAGTGTTGACAGTGCTGAGTATAAACTTAAACATGAACACACTCATAAAAACAGCAGCTCTTTGCTGTTTCCGTTGAGTCTTTCTCTAGTCATGGTTTTAAAAGTTTAGGGGGGCAATGCAAATAGACTGGGTAGCCTTTTGATTAGCTGTTCAGGAGTCTTATGGCTTGGGGGTAGAAGCTGTTAAGAAGTCTGTTGGACCTAGACTTGGCGCTCCGGTACCGCTTGCTGTACGGTAGCAGAGAGAACAGTTAATAACTAGGGTGGCTGGAGTATGACAAATTCTAGGGCCTTCCTCTGACACCGCCTGGTGTAGAGGTCGTGGATGGCAGGAAGCTTGGCCCCAGTGATGTACTGGGCCGTATGCACTACCTTCTGTAGTGCCTTGTGGTCTGAGGCCGAGCAGTTGCCATACCAGGCAGTGATGCAACCAGTCAGGATGCTCTCGATGGTGCAGCTGTAAAACCTTTTGAGGATCTGAGGACCCATGCCAAATCTGTTCAGTCTCCTGAGGGGGAATAAGTTGTGTCGTGCCCTCTTCACGACTGTCTTGGTGTGTTTGGACCATGATAGTTTGTTGTTGATGTGGACACCAAGGAACTTGAAGCTCTCAACCTGCTCCACTACAGCCCGTCGATGAGAATGGGGGCATGCTCGGTCCTCCTTTTCCTGTAGTCCACAATCATATCCGTTGTCTTGATCACGTTAAGGGAGAGGTTGTTGTCCTGACACCACACGGCCAGGTCTCTGACCTCCTCCCTATAGGCTGTCTCATCGTTGTCGGTGATCAAGCCTACCACTGTTGTGTCATCAGCAAACTTAATGATGTTGTTGGAGTCGTGCCTAGCTATGTAGTCATGAGTGAACAGGGAGTACATGAAGGGATTGAGCAAGCACCCCTGAGGGGCCCCCGTGTTGAGGATCAGCGTGGCGGATGTGTTGTTACCTACCCTCACCACCTGGGGGCGGCCCGTCAGGAAGTTCAGGATCCAGTTACTGAGGGAGGTGTTTAGTCCCAGGGTTCTTAGCTTTGTGATGAGCTTTGAGGGCATTATGGTGTTGAACGCTGTGCTGTAGTTAATGAACAGGGTTTAGGGATTTCCGGGATGATGGCGATGATGTGATCCATGACTAGCCTTTCAAAGCACTTCATGGCTACCGATGTGAGTGCTATGGGGTGGTAATCATTTAGGCAGATTACCTTCACTTCCTTGGGCACAGGGACTATGGTGGTCTGCTTGAAACATGTAGGTATTACAGACTAGGTCAGGAAGAGGTTGAAAATGTCAGTAAAGACACTTGGCAGTTGGTCTGCGCATGCTCTGAGTACACGTCTTGGTACACGTCCACGTCCTGGTCCACGTCCCACGGCCTTGTGAATATTGACCTGTTTAAAGGTCTTGCTCACATCGGCTACGGAGAGCGTGATGACACAGTCGTTCCGGAACAGCTGGTACTCTCATGTATGCTCCAGTAAAGGCATTTAGCCCATCTGGTAGGCTCGCATCACCGGGGAGCTCGCGGCTGGGTTTCCCTTTGTAGTCCTTAATAATATGCTAGCCCTGCGAACATCCAACGAGCGTCAAAGCCGGTGTAGTACGATTCAATCTTAGTCCTATGTTGATGCATTGCCTGTTTGATGGTTCGTCTGAGGGCATAGCGGGATTTCTTATAAGCGTCCGGATTAGTAACCCGCTCTTTGAAAGCGGCAGCTCTAGCCTTTAGCTCGGTGCGGATATTGCCTGTAATCCATGGCTTCCGGATGGGATATCTACGGTCACTGTGGGGACTTCGTCGTCGATGCACTTATTGATGAAGCCGGGGACTGAGGTGGTACAGTTGAAGTCTGAAGTTTACATACACCTTAGCCAAATACATTTAAACTCAGTTTTTCACAATTCCTGACATTCAATCCTAGTAAAAACTCCCTGTCTTAGGTCAGTTAAGATCACCACTTTATTTTAAGAACTTGAAATGTCAGAAAAGTAGTAGAGAAAATAATTTATTTCAGCTTGTATTTCTTTCATCACATTCCCAGTGGGTCAGAAGTTTACATACACTCAATTAGTATTTAGTAGCATTGCCTTTAAATTGTTTAACTTGGGTCTAACGTTTCAGGTAGCCTTCCACAAGCTTCCACAATGGTTGTGAGGTCTGGGGTCCATTCACCAACCAATAATTCCCAAAATGGGACAAACACCCAATCGAGATTTGGCATGCAAATTCTGAAAATATCAAATCAAACTTTATTTGTCACGTGCCGAATACAACAGGTGTAGACCTTACCGTGAAATTCTTACTTACAAGCCCTTAACCAACAATGCAGTGCAAGAAAGATATTATTTACCAAATAAACTAAAGTAAAAAATACTAAAAAGTAACACAATAAAATAACTAGGCTATTTACAGGGGGTACCGGTACCAAGTCAATGTGCAGGTTAGTCAAGGTAATATGTAGGTAGGGGTAAAGTGACTATACATAGATAATAAACAGGAAGTAGAAGCAGTGTAAAAACAAATGGGGTGTAAATAGTCTGGGTGGCCAGTTGATTAATTGTTCAGCAGTCTTATGGCTTGGTGGTAGAAGCTGTTAAGGAGCCTTTTGGTCCTAGACTTGGTGCTCCGGTACCGCTTGCCGTGCGGTAGCAGAGAGAACAGTCTATGACTTGGGTGACTGGAGTCTTAGACCATTTTTTGAGCTTTCCTCTGACACCTCCTAATATATAGGTCCTGGATGGCAGGAAGCTTGGCCTCAGTGATGTACTGGGCTGTACGCACCTTCCTCTATAGTGCCTTACGGTCAGATGCCGAGCAGTTGCCATACCAGGCGGTGATGCAACCGGTCAGGATGCTCTCGATGGTGCAGCTGTATTGAGGATCTGGGGACTCCTGAAGGGGACAAGGTGTTGTACCCTCTTCACGACTGTCTTGATGTGTTTGGACCATGATAGTTCATTGGTGATGTGGACACCAAGGAACTTGAAAATATACTTTGTGTACAACTCAAAACCCCAAACAATGCATGCAGAGTCCAATTAGGACTATACTGTTCTGGTTGTTGTTGTCTTGGTTTTGTTTAATTTTCTTTGTTGATTTGCTGTTGTTTTGTTTATTGTTTATTTCAACTGCTTTGTAAACATGTTCCCCATGCCAATAAAGCCCCTTTGAATTGAGAGGAGAGAGGAGAGAAAAGGGCAACCAGTGGAGAACAAACACCATTGTAAATATAACCCATTGTCACGACTTCCACCGAAGTCGATGCCTCTCCTTGTTCGGGCGGCGTTGCCGGTCTACTAGCCATCGCCGATCCACTTTTCTTTTTCCTTTGGTTTTGTCTTTGTTTTCACACACCTGTTTTCCATTTCACAATGATTTGTTCCTGTATTTAAACCCTCGGTTTCCCCCATGGTGCTGTGCGGGATTATTCATCTTCAGTTAGGTTTATTTTGATGGCTGGTTTTTTGACGGGTGCTGTGTTCACCCCTGCGTTATCTTTACCATCTTGTTTTGGTCAAGTGTAATTGTTACCTTGTGCCTTGTTGAGTAAAGTACGTTGCTCACTCATTCTGCTGTCCTGCGCCTGACTTCATGCACCAGCTACACTCACCTTCTGACACCCATATTTATCTGTTTATATATTTTCCCTTTCATACGACAACTATTTCCACATTGTTAAAACACTCTACATAGCCAATGATATAACAGACAAAACTTGTGATTGTAATGTTCACTGTTAATTTCAGATTGTTCATTTTCATTTTGTTTATTCCACTTGCTTTGGCAATGTAAACACGTTCCCCATGCCAATAAAGCTTTGAATTGAGAGAGAGAGAGATATGGTGGGAGTTAGTGGGCGGAGAGCTTAGAGGTAAAGAGTACACTTCACCCCCTGTGTGCTTAAGGTAAACAGTGCTCCATTTTCCTCCAGCCCTCTCTCTGTTTCCCTCCAGCACTCTCTCTGTTTAACCTCCAGCCCTCTCTCTGTTTAACCTCCAGCCCTCTCTCTGTTTAACCTCCAGCCCTCTCTCTGTTTAACCTCCAGCCCTCTCTCTGTTTAACCTCCAGCCCTCTCTCTGTTTAACCTCCAGCCCTCTCTCTGTTTAACCTCCAGCCCTCTCTCTGTTTAACCTCCAGCCCTCTCTCTGTTTAACCTCCAGCCCTCTCTCTGTTTAACCTCCAGCCCTCTCTCTGTTTAACCTCCAGCCCTCTCTCTGTTTAACCTCCAGCCCTCTCTCTGTTTAACCTCCAGCCCTCTCTCTGTTTAACCTCCAGCCCTCTCTCTGTTTAACCTCCAGCCCTCTCTCTGTTTAACCTCCAGCCCTCTCTCTGTTTAACCTCCAGCCCTCTCTCTGTTTAACCTCCAGCCCTCTCTCTGTTTAACCTCCAGCCCTCTCTCTGTTTAACCTCCAGCCCTCTCTCTGTTTCCCTCCAGCCCTCTCTTGCACCAACACCAACAGATGATGGCAAAATACCCACCTCACCCTCTCTCTCTTATGCCTGTACCCTTTTTTTCTCTCCAAAGTAGCCCCCCCCCCCCCCACACACACACACACCAGGTGTTTTAGTGAGGAATGTTTGCTAGTAAACCCTAGCTCCACACACAAACAGTGCGTAACACTGAATCCTTGTGGGCCTACCTGCGTGTTTAAACGTGCTACGTAGGCCTAGTGCTCTGAGGAAGGCCCTAAAAATTGTCAAAGAATCCAGCCACCCAAGTCCTAGACTGTTCTCTCTGCTACAGCACGCGTAGCAGTGCAGGACCGTCGAGTCTGGGACCAAAAGACACCTGAACAGCTTCTACCCCTAAGCCTTAAGACTGCTGAACAGCTTCTACCCCTAAGCCATTAGACTGCTGAACAGCTTCTACCCCTAAGCCATAAGACTGCTGAACAGCTTCTACCCCTAAGCCATAAGACTGCTGAACAGCTTCTACCCCTAAGCCATTAGACTGCTGAACAGCTTCTACCCCGAAGCCATAAGACTGCTGAACAGCTTCTACCCCTAAGCCATTAGACTGCTGAACAGCTTCTACCCCTAAGCCATCAGCCTGCTGAACAGCTTCTACCCCTAAGCCATAAGACTACTGAACAGCTTCTACCCCTAAACCATCAGACTGCTGAACAGCTTCTACCCCTAAACCATTAGACTACTGAACAGCTTCTACCCCTAAACCATCAGACTGCTGAACAGCTTCTACCCCTAAACCATCAGACTGCTGAACAGCTTCTACCCCTAAGCCATCAGACTGCTGAACAGCTTCTACCCCTAAACCATCAGACTACTGAACAGCTTCTACCCCTAAACCATCAGACTGCTGAACAGCTTCTACCCCTAAGCCATCAGACTGCTGAACAGCTTCTACCCCTAAACCATCAGACTACTGAACAGCTTCTACCCCTAAACCATCAGACTACTGAACAGCTTCTACCCCTAAACCATCAGACTGCTGAACAGCTTCTATCCCTAAGCCATAAGACTGCTGAACAGCTTCTACCCCTAAGCCATAAGACTGCTGAACAGCTTCTACCCCTAAACCATCAGACTGCTGAACAGCTTCTACCCCTAAGCCATAAGACTGCTGAACAGCTTCTACCCCTAAACCATTAGACTGCTGAACAGCTTCTACCCCTAAGCCATAAGACTGCTGAACAGCTTCTACCCCTAAACCATCTGACTACTGAACAGCTTCTACCCCTAAACCATCAGACTACTGAACAGCTTCTACCCCTAAACCATCAGACTACTGAACAGCTTCTACCCCTAAACCATCAGACTGCTGAACAGCTTCTACCCCTAAGCCATCAGACTGCTGAACAGCTTCTACCCCCTAAACCATCAGACTGCTGAACAGCTTCTACCCCTAAGCCATAAGACTGCTGAACAGCTTCTACCCCTAAGCCATCAGACTGCTGAACAGCTTCTACCCCTAAACCATTAGACTACTGAACAGCTTCTACCCCTAAGCCATCAGACTGCTGAACAGCTTCTACCCCTAAACCATTAGACTACTGAACAGCTTCTACCCCCAAGTCATCAGACTGCTGAACAGCTTCTACCCCTAAGCCATCAGACTGCTGAACAGCTTCTACCCCTAAACCATTAGACTACTGAACAGCTTCTACCCCTAAACCATCAGACTACTGAACAGCTTCTACCCCCAAGTCATCAGACTAGTGAACAGCTTCTACCCCTAAGCCATCAGACTGCTGAACAGCTTCTACCCCCTAAGCCATAAGACTGCTGAACAGCTTCTACCCCTAAGCCATAAGACTGCTGAACAGCTTCTACCCCTAAGCCATCAGACTGCTGAACAGCTTCTACCCCTAAACCATTAGACTACTGAACAGCTTCTACCCCTAAGCCATCAGACTGCTGAACAGCTTCTACCCCTAAGCCATCAGACTGCTGAACAGCTTCTACCCCCTAAGCCATAAGACTGCTGAACAGCTTCTACCCCCTAAGCCATAAGACTGCTGAACAGCGTCTACCCCCTAAACCATCAGACTACTGAACAGCTTCTACCCCTAAACCATTAGACTGCTGAACAGCTTCTACCCCTAAACCATCAGACTACTGAACAGCTTCTACCCCTAAACCATCAGACTACTGAACAGCTTCTACCCCTAAACCATCAGACTACAGAACAGCTTCTACCCCTAAACCATCAGACTGCTGAACAGCTTCTACCCCTAAGCCATAAGACTGCTGAACAGCTTCTACCCCTAAGTCATAAGACTGCTGAACAGCTTCTACCCCTAAACCATCAGACTGCTGAACAGCTTCTACCCCTAAGCCATAAGACTGCTGAACAGCTTCTACCCCTAAACCATTAGACTGCTGAACAGCTTCTACCCCTAAGCCATAAGACTGCTGAACAGCTTCTACCCCTAAACCATCTGACTACTGAACAGCTTCTACCCCTAAACCATCAGACTACTGAACAGCTTCTACCCCTAAACCATCAGACTGCTGAACAGCTTCTACCCCTAAGCCATCAGACTGCTGAACAGCTTCTACCCCTAAGCCATAAGACTGCTGAACAGCTTCTACCCCTAAACCATCAGACTACTGAACAGCTTCTACCCCTAAACCATCAGACTGCTGAACAGCTTCTACCCCTAAGCCATAAGACTGCTGAACAGCTTCTACCCCTAAGCCATAAGACTGCTGAACAGCTTCTACCCCTAAACCATCAGACTGCTGAACAGCTTCTACCCCTAAGCCATAAGACTGCTGAACAGCTTCTACCCCTAAAACCATTAGACTGCTGAACAGCTTCTACCCCTAAGCCATAAGACTGCTGAACAGCTTCTACCCCTAAACCATCTGACTACTGAACAGCTTCTACCCCTAAACCATCAGACTACTGAACAGCTTCTACCCCTAAACCATCAGACTACTGAACAGCTTCTACCCCTAAACCATCAGACTACTGAACAGCTTCTACCCCTAAACCATCAGACTACTGAACAGCTTCTACCCCTAAACCATCAGACTGCTGAACAGCTTCTACCCCTAAGCCATTAGACTACTGAACAGCTTCTACCCCTAAGCCATAAGACTACTGAACAGCTAATCAAAATGGCTAATCGGGCTACTAGCATTGCCCCCTTTATTATTTATTTATCTTAATTGTTTTGCACTGACTCTTGCACCTGCTCTATGCACACTCACTAGACTCTACCCGCACACTCACTAGACTCGCACACTCACTAGACTCTACCTGCACACTCACTAGACCCGCACACTCACTAGACCCGCACACTCACTAGACCCGCACACTCACTAGACTCTACCCCCGCACTCACTAGACTCTACCCCCGCACTCACTAGACTCTACCCGCGCACTCACTAGACTCTACCCGCACACACTCCCTAGACTCTACCCGCACACACTCCCTAGACTCTACCCCACACACACTCCCTAGACTCTACCCCGCACACTCCCTAGACTCTACCCCGCACACTCACTAGACTCTACCCCGCACACTCACTAGACTCTACCCCGCACACTCACTAGACTCTACCCCGCACACTCACTAGACTCTACCCCGCACACTCACTAGACTCTACCCCGCACACTCACTAGACTCTACCCCGCACACTCACTAGACTCTACCCCGCACACTCACTAGACTCTACCCCGCACACTCACTAGACTCTACCCCGCACACTCACTAGACTCTACCCCGCACACTCACTAGACTCTACCCGCACACTCACACACACATGCATATTAATGCCACACACACACAGACAGTCTTCACATACGCTGCAGCTACTCTGTTTATTATCTATCCTGATTGCCTAGTCACTTTTACCCCTACCTGCATGTACATACTGCATTAGCTCAATTACCTCAACTATTTGGTACCCCTGCACATTGACTCAGTACTGGTACTTCCTGCATATAGTCTAGTTATTACCTCAATTACTTGGTACCCCTGCACTTTGACTCAGTACTGGTACTTCTTGTATATAGTCTAGTTATTACCTCAATTACTTGGTACCCCTGCACATTGACTTAGTACTGGTACTTCCTGCATATAGTCTAGTTATTACCTCAACTACCTGGTACCCCTGCACATTGACTCAGTACTGGTAATTCCTACATATAGTCTAGTTATTACCTATATTACATGGTACCCCTGCACATTGACTCAGTACTGGTAATTCCTACATATAGTCTAGTTATTACCTATATTACTTGGTACCCCTGCACATTGACTCAGTACTGGTACTCCTTGTATATAGTCTAGTTATTACCTATATTACCTGGTACCCCTGCACATTGACTCAGTACTGGTAATTCCTACATATAGTCTAGTTATTACCTATATTACTTGGTACCCCTGCACATTGACTCAGTACTGGTACTCCTTGTATATAGTCTAGTTATTACCTATATTACCTGGTACCCCTGCACATTGACTCAGTACTGGTAATTCCTACATATCGTCTAGTTATTACCTATATTACTTGGTACCCCTGCACATTGACTCAGTACTGGTACTCCTTGTATATAGTCTAGTTATTACCTATATTACCTGGTACTCCTGCACATTGACTCAGTACTGGTGCACCCCTGCACATTGACTCAGTACTGGTGCACCCCTGCACATTGACTCAGTACTGGTGTACCCCTGCACATTGACTCAGTACTGGTGTACCCCTGCACATTGACTCAGTACTGGTGTACCCCTGCACATTGACTCAGTACTGGTGTACCCCTGCACATTGACTCAGTACTGGTGTACCCCTGCACATTGACTCAGTACTGGTGTACCCCTGCACATTGACTCAGTACTGGTGTACCCCTGCACATTGACTCAGTACTGGTGTACCCCTGCACATTGACTCAGTACTGGTGTACCCCTGCACATTGACTCAGTACTGGTGTACCCCTGCACATTGACTCAGTACTGGTGTACCCCTGCACATTGACTCAGTACTGGTGTACCCCTGCACATTGACTCAGTACTGGTGTACCCCTGCACATTGACTCAGTACTGGTGTACCCCTGCACATTGACTCAGTACTGGTGTACCCCGTGTATATCGCCTCATTATTGTTTTTATTGTGTTACTATTTCCTTTTTATTTAGTAAATATTTTTCCTACTTTAACTCTGCATTGTTGGGAACGGGCTCATAAATAAGCATTTCACTGTAAAGTCTACAACTATTGTATTCGGCGCATGTGACCAATAACAGTTGATCTGATCTAACATAGGCCAGAACAAGACACACAGCAGTAAGGTGGCGCTACAGCGCTGGGTCTACTGTTCGGCTTTTAGCAGTTTCATTTAGATTCACTTCCAGGCTGCGTCTTGTGGTCACACGGGTATGGAGGAGAGGAACTCACACTCCAAAACAAGCTGTGTGTGTGTGTGTGTGTGTGTGTGTGTGTGTGTGTGTGTGTGGGGGGGGGGGGGGTTCATTAGGGATCTTTTCCTGCTCTGATCTCAGAAGGTATTGGCTGCTGTAGAACCCTGCTGTGGGGTAAATACCATTGTTGCTGTAGGAACACTCAACTATACCAGGAATACAAAGATAGAGACAGAGAGAGATGTTTACTGTTTAGTTCCCTTTTGTTTATTGTCTATTTCACCTGCTTTGGCAATATAAACATTTTTTCCCATGCCAATAAAGCCCATTGAATTGAGAGGGAGTGCGATATGGAGAGAAAGATATGGATAGAGATATATGGAGAGAGTGATATGGAGAGCGAGAGAGATATGGCAGAAGAGTGGGAAACAGTAGGCTTCACCCCCTATGTGTGTGTTTACAGTAAACACAGTGCTGTATTTAGTGCACTATGCCTCCAGCCCGCTCTCTGTTTCCCTCCAGCCCGCGCTCTCTGTTTCCCTCCAGCCCGCCCTCTGTTTCCCTCCAGCCCGCCCTCTGTTTCCCTCCAGCCCGCCCTCTGTTTCCCTCCAGCCCGCCCTCTGTTTCCCTCCAGCCCTCTCTCTGTTTCCCTCCAGCCCTCTCTCTGTTTCCCTCCAGCCCACGTTCTCTGTTTCCCTCCAGCCCTCTCTCTGTTTCCCTCCAGCCCGCGCTCTGTTTCCCTCCAGCCCGCGCTCTGTTTCCCTCCAGCCCTCTCTCTGTTTCCCTCCAGCCCGCTCTCTGTTTCCCTCCAGCCCGCTCTCTGTTTCCCTCCAGCCCGCTCTCTGTTTCCCTCCAGCCCTCTCTCTGTTTCCCTCCAGCCCTCTCTCTGTTTCCCTCCAGCCCTCTCTCTGTTTCCCTCCAGCCCGCTCTCTGTTTCCCTCCAGCCCGCTCTCTGTTTAACCTCCAGCCCGCTCTCTGTTTCCCTCCAGCCCTCTCTTGCACCAACACCAACAGATGGCAAAATACCCACTTCACCCTCTCTCTCTTATGCTTGTACCCTTTTTTTCTCTCCAAAGTAGCCCCCCCCACACACACCAGGTGTTTTAGTGAGGAATGTTTGCTAGTAAACCCTAGCTCCACACACAAACAGTGCGTAACACTCTGAATCCTTGTGGGTCTGCGTGTTTAAACGTGCTAAGTAGGCCTAGTGCTCTGAGGAATATCTCCCCCATCTCTCTGTAACACACACATGGTCGGGAGGAAACACCCAAATTCCCTCAGACACAGACACACAGTGAAATGTGTAATCTGGAGTGGGCAGAGGTTGAGGTCAGACCAGCAGAAGAAGTAGAAACTCCATAGGCTCCAGACAACCTCCAGACAACCTCCAGACAGCTTTTAGACAACATCTGTTTCTCCTCTTGTAGCTCTGTAAACCACCACTTTGTTTCTGCACTCTCATCCCTTTACTCCAGCCATGTTTACTTCAACAACACATTCACAGTTCCTCATCTCTCATCTGTGGCAGTAGGTTGCACAGACAGATGACACGGCTGTTCCTCTCTCTCTCCCTCTCTCTTTCTCTCCTCTCCCCTCCCCCCTCTCTCTTTCTCTCCCCTCCCTTTCTCACTCTCTCTCACCCCTCCCTCTCACTCCCCTCCCTTTCTCACTCTCTCTCTCTCTCCCCTCCCTTTCTCACTCTCTCTCTCTCTCCCCTCTCTTTCTCACTCTCTCTCTCCCCTCCCTCTCACTCCCCTCCCTTTCTCACTCTCTCTCTCTCTCCCCTCCCTTTCTCACTCTCTCTCTCTCTCCCCTCTCTTTCTCACTCTCTCTCTCCCCTCGCTCGCTCCCCTCTCTCTCTCTGATATCTGTCAACCAGCAACCACCTCTATTTATCAGTGCTCTGAATATCAGCTAGCACGATTTTCAGAAAATGCTCCTGAAGCATACTGATGTCTCATCTGTCTGTCTGATAGAAAAGGGAAGTGTGTGTGTGTGAAAAGGGAAGTGTGTGTCACACGAGCAAGAGGCATGAGAGAGCTGTAAATGTGTGAGGTGATGACATGATGGCCACCAGTGCATGTGACATGACATATGTGATGTCTGTGTTGTTTTACCTGACCTGGTGACCTGACCAGGTAGACCATGATGTAACATGGAGTGGATTGGTGATGCTCATGTTATTGCACAGAAGTAGCAACAATGGCTGCCCATCCAACCCACTCTCAGAGAGGACAGGACACGGGCCCTCGTTCAATACAACCCTTTTCCTCCCTTCCCTGAGCACAGTTTCCACCCTTTTAAGTCCACCCTAACCATCAGCAGAGAAATATCTTAACTGTACTGATGGCTCGATGCTGGGATGTCAACACTAGCCGATAGAGACTTCTAAGCAGCCACTGTGTCACACTGACAGTGTGTGTGTGTGTGTGTGTGTGTGTGTGTGTGTGTGTGTGTGTGTGTGTGTGTGTGTGTGTGTGTGTGTGTGTGTGTGTGTGTGTGTGTAAGACCCCTCTGCTTCGGGGGTACAGTTACAGTCTAAATACCTACGTGCAGACTGACAGACATGGGCTGGGTATGATTGGATGTAGGCTACATATTAGGGATTGCGGTTAAAATAGGCCTACTGTTGGCTGTAGAAAACTTAAACCGAGATGTTGTGATGATGAGTTGACAGGCGAAGTTAAGAAACTAACTTTTCCTGACAGTCCTAGCTAGTTAAATAACTAGTTAGCAAGTTACAATGTCATAGCATGTCTTAAGAGCACAATCTATTGATATTGGCTGTTACACTGTAGCCACAGACGGATAGAATATTTCCTGTACCCTACTGACTGGCTTCTAGATATTTGATTAGTTGCCACGACGTGTCCCTTCCAACCATGGGACAAATGAAAGCCAGACAGCTCAGAAGTTTAGAAACCATCTAGCCAGTCTATCCTGAAAAGTAAAGCCACACTTTTACGAAGAGAACAGTAAATCTGGCTACTTACAGCACACACAAAGCGTACGCCCCGTTAACACTTTCGCTGTCCCGAACCAGGAAACTCCCGTCGCGTCCCGCGCGGGCCAGCAGCTCCTCGGCAGCAGCACGACTCAGGTCCCGGTGATACCACAACGGAGGTGCTAGCCCCAGCGGCGACACCCCGCCGCCACCGGCCATCGCCACAGCCCCAGAAAACACACGGTTTCCTGAGTTAAACAATCTGAAGGAGACGATAAATCCGGCAGTTATAGTGCAAGTAGTGTGTCCGAGTTGGAAAACGCGAGAAAACTGTGACGTTAATACTTTTCGATGGGTCGTTTCTGTAGTTTCCTCCGTTCCTGAAAGTCTGCCATGGAGGCTCCGCTGCTTTCGCGCTTCCCACGGAAATCAGCCTATGTAAATCCTGGAGATGGAGCGAGCTGGAGAGGGAGGCATAGCAGCTACAGCGAGTAGCTCGCTGTACTTCAGCCAAAACTAGGCCTCACAACAACAAAAACTTCCTGTTGTGTGGTGTGCGTGTTTATGCAGCTAACTATTTATTAACATAGTAATAATTAATACTTGGTTCACTTAATGTTTGTATGGTGTTGCATTTTCTATGCGAGGTGTGAGTCCACCTAGTGGTCATAACACAGAAGTGCTCCCACAGGACTGTGACTTTTGTTTTGAAGTTGTAACTTATTTTGTAAACCAAGCCTGATCCTTCAACCTATTCCTAAAGCTTGATCCCAGCCCAATTGATGTTTAAAAGAAGTGCTTTGTCTGCATCAACACATGCACACGTACACACACACACACACACACACACACACACACACACACACACACACACACACACACACACACACACACACACACACACACACACACACACACACACACACACACACACACACACACACACAAAGATGGCATCCCTTGCTGCGTTCTCAGAGCATGCGCAGACCAGCTGGCTGGTGTCTTTACGGGCATATTCAGTCTCTCCTTTTCCCAGTTTGCTGTCCCCACATGCTTCAAGATGGCCGCCATTGTTCCTGTACCCAAGAAGGCAAAGTTAACTCAACTAAATGACTATCGCCCCGTAGCACTCACTTCTGTCATCATGAATTGCTTTGAGAGACTAGTCAAGGACCATATCATCTCTACCTTACCTGTCACCCTAGACCCACTTCAATTTACTTACCGCCCCAACAGGTCCACAGACGATGCAATCGCCATCACACTGCACACTGCCCTATCCCATCTGGATAAGAGTAACACCTATGTAAGAATGCTGTTAATTGACTATAGCTCAGCATTCAACACCATAGTACCCTACAAGCTCATCATTACGTTAGAGGCCCTGGGTCTCAACCCCGCACTGTGCAATTAGGTCCTGGACTTTCTGACGGGCCGCCCCCAGGTGGTAAAGGTAGGAAACAACATCTCCACTTCACTGACCCTCAACACTGGGGCCCCACAAGGGTGCGTGCTCAGCCCCCTCCTGTACTCCCTGTTCATCCATGACTGCGTGGCCATACACGCCTCCAACTCAATTATCAAGTTTGCAGACGACACAACAGTAGTGGGCTTGATTCCCAACAACGACGAGACAGCCTACAGGGAGGAGGTGAGGGCCCTCGGAGTGTGGTGTCAGGAAAATACCCTCACACTCAACGTCAACAAAACAAAGAAGATGATTGTGGACATCAGGAAACAGCAGAGGGAGCACCCCCCTATCCACATCGAAGGGACAGTAGTGGAGAAGGTGGAACGTTTTAAGTTCCTCAGCGACAAACTGAAATGGTCCACTCACACAAATAGTGTGGTGAAGAAGGCTTAACAGCGCCTCTTCAACCTCAGGAGGCTGAAGAAATGTGGCTTGTCACCTAAAACCCTGACATACTTTTACAAATGCACAATCGAGAGCATCCTGTTGGGCTGTATCACCGCCTGGTACGACAACTGCACCTCCCTCAACCTCAAGGCTCTCCAGAGGGTGGTGCGGTCTGCACAACGCATCACCGGGGGCAAACTACCTGCCAATCAAAACACCTATAGCACCCGATGTCACAGAAAGGCCAAAAAGATAGTCAAGGACAACAACCAGCAGGCGAGGTCAGTACAGGTGCATCAAAGGTGGGACCGAGAGACTGAAAAACAGCTTCTATCTCAAGGCCATCAGACTGCTAAACAGCCATCACTAACTCAGAGAGGCTGCTGCCTACATACAGACTCATATCACTGGCCACTTTAATAAATGGATCACTAGTCACTTTCAACAATGCCACTTTAATAATGTTAACATATCTTACATTACTCATCTCATATGAATATACTGTACCTTATACCATCTATTGCACCTTGCCTATGCCGCTCGGTCATCGCTCTTCCATATATTTATATGCACATATTCTTATTCCATCCCTTTAGATTTGGGTGTATTAGGTAGTTGTTGTGGAATTGTTAGATTACTTGTTCGATATTACTGCACGGTCAAAACTAGAAGCACAAGCATTGCTCTACACTCACATTAACATCTGCTAACCATGTGTATGTGACCAATACCATTTGATTTGATTTGTAGAGCACGAGACGAGTGGGACCTGGAGAGAGGCTGGGTATTAATAGCCTTATGGACCTCGTCCATCTTTCTGCTATTCTTGGCTATGTCATCACACAGAGCGTGGTGTGTGTGTGGAGGCTACATGAATGTGAGTCTCTGTACATGTGTGTGTATGTGCTTCTGTGAGAGAGTATGTGCTGCATCTCAGGCAGCAGGGGTGAGGACTATGGCCTGGTAACCACAGGTACCAGGAGGCTAGCCACGCCCATAATACGCTCTGTGACAAATGAAAACATAAAAGACTAGAACAGACTGTACGCACACACACACACACACACACACACACACAGGAGAATGGAACACCCCATAATTACTGAGAACTGAAGCAGATTGGCCTCCCTCTCAGACTGGTCATGTGTTTTTGGTTCCCTGAAATATCCTAACGTCCTAGACAGAAAGTAAGAGTCTGTTGGCAGCTTCAGTGCCAAGGAGGGCTGAGTGCCAAACACTAAACACTGAACCCTTCTATAGGAGAGGAAAGAGAGGAGGGAAGGGAGAAGAGGACAGCATGAAAAGGGAGTAAGCATGAGGACTGAGGAAAGGGGTCATTATTTTCCTGTGGCTCTGGTCAAAAGTAGTGCATATTTTGTATTTTTTTATTTAACCTGTATTTAACTGTGGAATAGGATGTAATTTGATATGAGACATATAGCCACAGAAACACAGTTACAGTGTGTAGGAATACAAGGACACATAAAGCCATCTATGACATAAGCATCTGTGGTTTTATTCAAAGCAGAACAATGCTTAATGACATTGTTGCCAGGAGGAGGAGTGTGTTGCGGGGGCAGCACGTTGCCAGGGGGCGTGGTTTAAGCAGTATTCTGACACCTTCTTGTTGGGGTTCTTTCCGGTGAACCACAGCTGCAGGCAGCAGCTAGAAGGCTTGGAGAGGGTGGTGTACAGTAGCTGTAGGAGTCAGAGCAAATCTTCTCACACATAATCTGGGCTGTAGGGAAGACATCTGTCCACTTACGACACTTAGCCTCAGCAGGACAATGGTTACGGCCTGGGAGAGAGGGAGGAGAGAGAGAGAGAGAGAGAGACGATGAAAGAATGATAGAGTGGAGAGAAAAGAGGAGAAAGGGAGGAGAGGACAGGATAAAGAAACAATGTTTTATTTTGCATTTAAATGTTTGTGTGTGTCTGTGAGAGAGTGTATACCTGTGTGTGTGCGTGTATGTGTGTCAAATCAAATCACATTTTATTAATCACATGCTTTGTAAACAACAGGTGTAGACTAACAGTGAAATGCTTACTTACAGGCCCTTCCCAACCATGCAGAGAAAGAAAAAAGAGAAATAATAGAAAAGTAATAACAAGTAATAACAAAATACACAATGAGTACGATAACTTGGCTATATACACGGAGTACCAGTACAGAGTCGATGTGCAGGGGTACGAGGTAATTGAGATAGATATGTACAGTTCCAGTCAAAGGTTTGGAGACAAACCCTGGAATGAGTGGATGTCTTTATTTGGTAGGTCGTCATTGTAAATAGGAATTTGTTGTTAACTGACTTAAATAAAGGTTAAATAAATAAATAAATAAAATAGAATTTGTACTATTTTCTACATTGTAGAATAATAGTGAAGACATATAGAGAAATATATTTGATATTCTTCAAAGTAGCCACCCTTTGCCTTGATGACAGCTTTGCACACTATTGGCATTCTCTCAAACAGCTTCACCTGGAATGCTTTTCCAACAGTCTTGAAGGAGTTCCCACATATGCTGAGCACTTGTTGGATGCTTTTCCTTCACTCTGCGGTCCAACTCATCCCAAACCATCTCTATCGGGTTGAGGTCCCTGGTATAGAAGCGTTGATGCAGTCAGTCAGCACTCAGTGGTGCAGCTGTAGAACCTTTTGAGGATCTGAGGGCCCATGCCAAATCTTTTCAGCCTCCTAAGGGGGAAGAAGCATTGTCGTGCCCTCTTCTCCAACTGTGCTGGTGTGTGTGGACTATGATAGATCCTTAATGATGTGGACACTGAGGAACTAGGGCTCCACTACAGCCCTGTTGACAGTGGTGTAAAGTACTTAAGTAAAAATACTTGAAAGTACTACTTAAGTAGTGTTTTGGGGTATTTGTACTTTACTATTTATATTTTTGGCAACTTTTACTTTTACTTCACTACATTCCTAAAGACCACTAAACACATGCTTGTAAATTATGTCTGAGTGTTCGAGCATGCACCTGGTTATCTGTAAATTTAAAAAACAAGAAAATCGGACCTTCTGGTTTGCTTAATATAAGCAATTTGAAATTATTTATACTTTTACTTTTACTTTTAATACTTAAGTACATTTTAGCAATTACATTTACTTTTGATATTTAAGTATTTTGAAACCAAATACTTTTAGACTGTTACTCAAGTATGATTTTACTGGGTGACTTTCACATTTACTTGAGTAATTTTCTATTAAGGTATCTTTACTTTTACTTGAGTATGACAATTGAACTTTTTCCACCACTGCCTGTTGATGTAAATGGGGGCATGCTCAGCCCTCCGTTTCCTGTAGTCCACGATCAGCTCCTTTGTCTTGCTGACGTTGAAGGAGTGATCTCTGACCTCCTTCCTATAGGCTGTCTCATTGTTCTCGTGGGTGAACAGGGAGTACAGGTAGGGACAACGCATGCACACTTGAGGGGTCCCCGTGTTGAGGGTCAGCATGGCAAATGTGTTGTTGCCTGGTGTGTCTTTGTGTATGTGTATGTGTGTGTGTACCTGTGGTCCAAACCCAACCGTAGTACCAGTCCTGTTTGCAGGTGAAGTCATCCTTGCAGTCGTCCCACCAGCTGTTGCAGTCCTCCTGACACAGAGGCACATTTAGGATCCGCTCCTATCACCAGGACTGGTCCACCTACACAATAAAAGTCATAGAATGTTGATTAATTTTACATTTTAAAGCATAACATACATATTCGTTCTCCTGGCATCCGCCAAACCCAGATTAGTCCATCTGACTGCCAGATGTGTCACGCCCTGGCCTTAGTATTATTGGTTTTCTTTATTATTTTAGTTAGGTCAGGGTGTGACAAGATGGTGAAGCGTGATTCATCACTCCAGAGAATGCGTTTCCACTGCACTTTTAAACAAGACCTGTTAAAGGTCTTGCTCACATCGGCTATGGAGAGCTTGATCACACAGTCGTCCGGAACAGCTGGTGCTCTCATGCATGCTTCAGTGTTGCTTTCCTTGAAGCGAGCATAAAAGGCATTTAGCTCATCTGATAGGCTCGCGTCACTGGGCAGCTCACGGCTGGTTTTCCCTTTGTAGTCCGTAATAGTTTGCAAGCTCTGACACATCCGACAAGCATCAGAGACGGTGTAGTAAGATTCAATCTTAGTACTGTATTGACGCTTTGCCTGTTTGATGGTTCGTCTGATGGCATAGTGGGATTTCTTATAAACATCCGAACAGTGTCCTGCTCCTTGAAAGCGGCAGCTCTAGCCTTTAGCTCGGTGCGGATCCGTGGCTTCAGGTTGGGATATGTACGTACAGTCACTGTGGTGACGACGTCATCAATGCACCTCTTGATGAAGCCGGTGACTGAGGTGGTATACTCTTCAATGGCATTGGATGAATCCCGGAACGTATTCCAGTCTGTGCTAGCAAAACGCGCCAATGTAAACTGAGATTTGTGGATATAAATATGAACTTTACCGAACAAAACATACATGTATTGTGTAGCATGAAGTCCTATGAGTGTCATCTGATGAAGATCATCAAAGGTTAGTGATTCATTTCATCTCTATTTCTGCTTTTTGTGACTCCTCTCTTTGGCTGGAAAAATGGCTGTTTTTCTGTGAGTTGGCTCTGACCTAACATAATCGTTTGGTGTGCTTTCGTCGTAAAGCCTTTTTGAAATTGGACACTGTGGCTGGATTTACAACAAGTGTATCTTTAAAATGGTGTAAAATACATGTATGTTTGAGGAATTTTAATTATGGGATTTCTGTTGTTTTGAATTTGGCGCCCTGCAGTTTCACTGGCTGTTGACGAGGTGGGACGCTAGCAAGGTTAAAGTCCCCAGCTACTAGGCGCGCCGCTTCTGGATGAGCACTTTTTGTTTGAATATGTTTTGTTTGAATATGAAGTGGCAAGTGGCAGGGCTATAATGCAGCTCTCCTTCACAGAGGCGCGTGAAGTAGTTGGAGTGAGGGGAGCTGAAGATGTGGCGGTGGATGCTCCACAGACTGTAGAGAGTCAGAGTGTTGTTCAACAGTCGAGGGAAACTGATATGCTGATTGTGAAGAAGGTGGATTATATGGTGTTAATTTTACATAAATTAATTGTCCTGCACATACACACAAAAAGTCCAAGAAACTGGACATAATAGTTTCTGCAGCTGAAATATTTTGGGGTTTACAGGACTTCACTGCCTAAACATTGCAAAGAATACTGTCCGAAGATGCTCTTCCCTCTCAGGCCCCAGAGCCTGTCGGGATGGTTGTTGGCAGTTGAATCTGATTTTTTTTATTATATATTTTTTTATTAGTTGGGCTGATATACAGCCAAAACAGTAGGTGGCGGCATGCACCTATAGCATTTGTTTGTGAACCGCAATAATATCAAAGAAGAAGACCTCGTATAGCAATACACCAATAAGTGTAGTCTGCCATAAAACCAAAGATAGAACAATGAGATAGTTTAGTTATAAAAAATCTTTGATAAACCTCTAGAACAAGTAGCAGTAGTAGCAGTAGTAGCAGTAGTAGCAGTAGTAGCAGTAGTAGCAGTAGTAGCAGTAGTAGCAGTAGTAGCAGTAGTAGCAGTAGTAGCAGTAGTAGCAGTAGTAGCAGTAGTAGCAGTAGTAGCAGTAGTAGCAGTAGTAGCAGTAGTAGCAGTAGTAGCAGTAGTAGCAGTAGTAGCAGTAGTAGCAGTAGTAGCAGTAGTAGCAGTAGTAGCAGTAGTAGCAAGTAGTAGCAGTAGTGGCAGTAGTAAGCGGAACGTTTGTGGAAGGATATGCGTACACACCGGGAGCGTTTACAAAACAACACTGGTTTCCGGTCAGTTTAAATTTGAAATGTATATTTTGATAGCTACTAGTCGGGATAG
The DNA here is from genome assembly GCF_029448725.1 of Salvelinus fontinalis. NCBI lineage: Eukaryota > Metazoa > Chordata > Actinopteri > Salmoniformes > Salmonidae > Salvelinus > Salvelinus fontinalis. The sequence goes on along the minus strand of NC_074688.1, from coordinate 9,603,426 downwards.
TGGTTTGACAGGTAAGGCGGTGAATATTTTGACATGTACAGTAAATATGTGTACAATTTTTTGTTGATGTATTAGATATGGTTTCGAAACATAGCTAGCTAGTTAACGCGTTAGCTACATTATGCAGGATGAAGAGTGTTTGCTAGCTAGTAAGGAAGATCTGCAATAACTTAACAGATACCATTTTAAAGTATTCAAAACCTAATCTGTGCAATTCTTACAGTAGCTAACCTACCCAAGTTAGCAGCTAGCTAGCTATGTTGTGAGATTTCTTACAGCTAGCTTTCGCTAGCTACACTCTCCACACATTGTTAGGGTCACTGAAACCAACATCTGATTAGCTGTGTACTCATCTAGACAGGTCTGTGATCTAGATGGGTGCTGATAGCTATCCTGTCTCAGTGAAGTCTGTGTGTCTTCTCAGACAGAGATGTCCACGCAGTTCCCCTCGCTGTTTCCCAGGATCACAGAGACTCTGTGGTTCAACCTGGACCGCCCGTGTGTGGATGAGACAGAGCTACACCAACAGGAGCAACAGCATCAGACCTGGGTACAATCAAACAAACACAGAAAGAGAAAAGACAGGGCAAGACTAGAAGGAGTGACAGAGCCAACCTGGGTTCAGACATACACACTGACCTCTCCTGTCTCTCCCCCTTAGTTACAGAGCATCGCAGAGAAGGACAATAGCCTGATGCCTATTGGGAAGCCAATTTTCGAGGTATCTGAGCTTTAAATAATGTTTATTTTACTTACCTAGACAACTGAACTGTCGGTCACTCATATTTTCATCCAAAAGTTGACCCAAATGTATACAAGATGCTTATGGATTTTGACCAAGTCCTGCGATATTACAAAGGTGAATCATGTTCACATTTATTTGACCTTTATTTAAGCAGGGAGTCACCATTGAGACCAGGGTCTCTTTCACAATGGATCCCTGCAATGACAATTTCATACGACCAAATCGAAAATAATATATATCCAGTATATATCCAACACAAATCAATATTTTAAATTGCCCAAGCAGCACCAGAACATCCAATTGTAATGTATTTTGTAGTTGGTTCTATGTGGGGGTGGGAAGGCATTACAATTCAATAAAATAGAGACGTTCATGTTTGCATTTTGTGGTTATTCCCAACAGCTCCCAGGTTAGGGGGAGTCATTAGGGCCAGAGGAGGGAGGGCAAGCAAGAGCTTAAATTATACCATCCAAAGATGGAGTAAAGCTTCAGTAGGAGAGAACAGCACAGCTAGCTACATTCCCCACAGATATATGTTTTAGGGTCACCGAAACCAACATCTGATCAGCTGTGTACTAATCTATCCCGGTCTGTTATCTAGATGGATGCTGATAGCTATCCTGTCTCAGTGAAGTGCGTGTGTCTTCTCAGACAGAGATGTCCATGCTGTTTCCCAGGATGACAGTCTCTGTGGTTCAAGATTGCTGTTTTGCTTTTGTAATGCTTGCTAGCTCACATTCAAACCAACTAAAGTTAAAGATGGTGATCCTAAACCCCCTACCCTGTGTGAACTTGGTTATGGTGGTGTGGTACACAGAAAGAGAGTTTAGCAGCTAGGGAGAGGTTTTAATATCTCATGACATTTAATTCCTCAAATTTTACATATCGTTTCACTGGATGTGCTACCTTGTCCTCAGACCTGCTGTTTTCAACTCTCTCCTTCCATCCCTCTACCACACCTGCTGTCTCGATCTCTGACCTCTGAATGGGGCTCAGTGGTCTAAGGCATTGCATCTCAGTGCTAGAGGTGTCACTACAGACCCTGGTTCGATTCCAGACTGTATTACAACAGGCCGTGATTGGGAGTCCCATAGGGTGGTGCACAATTGGCCCAGCGTCGTTAGGGTTTGGCCGGGGTAGGCCGTCATTGTAAATAAGAATTTGTTTTTAACTGACTTGCCTAGTTAAATAAAATAAAAATGCTTGGCTATGAAAAACCAACTGACATTTACTCCTGAGGTACTGACCTGTTGCACCCTCTACAACCACTGTGATTATTATTTGTCTCTGCTGGTCATCTATGAACATTTTGAAGAACGATCCGGCCTTAATGGCCTTGTACTCTTATAATCTCCAACTGGCACAGCCAGAAAAGAACTTCCTAGGTTCCTGCCTTTCTAGGGAGTTTTTCATAGCCACAATGCTTCTGCTTTGCTTGCTGTTTGGGGGTTTAGCCTGGATTTCTGTATAGCACTTTGTGACATCGGCTGATGAAAAAAGGGCTTTATAAATACAATTTGATTGATTACCATTTTGCGTCAACGTTTGGAAGAAAATAAGACAGTGGTCCTTTCATTTATAGTGGCTGTTAAGGATGTTTTCTGTCATTTTCCCATGCTCACTCGGGTGTGTTTGTGTTCTCTGGGTGTGTAGCAAACATTTGACGAGGAAGAAGAGGAGGAGGATGAGGATGAGGAAGATAGTGAGGAAGACTCTGAGGATGAAGAGGACATGCAGGACATAGATGAGATGAACGACTACAACGAGTCACCGGACGACGGAGAGGTCAACGAGGTCAATGCGAATACACACACAATCAGGGGTTAGGGGTCACGTCTATGGAGCACTATATAAGGGAAATACTAGGCCTTCGGATTCTTAATGTCACTCATCCCTCTCTTAGGTGGATATGGAGGGAGCAGACCAAGACCAGGACCAGTGGATGATCTAGACCAGAGTAATCCTCGCTATTCTCTGATGCCCCCTTGGTAGCGCTCCAGCTGGATCTCCTCTGCCGGACAGTGGCTTTTGGCTGGTGAACTTTCCCTGCTGTTCACACCCACCCTGTGAAACTAAAGGGGGAGGTGTGGGCAGCGTGGGGTTTTACTGCATGGAGAAAGTGCTGTGTGCGTGTTCTCTCATTCAGTGTTCTACAGTTGCAATGTGTGAAGACTGTAAACTGTAAAAGAAATTCTCTTGAAATAAGTGTTTTTGCAACATTAGGAGAAAGAACCCCTGCTCCACCTCAACCTCCCCTCTGCTAGTTCTGTCCTCCCCCACAGATCACGAGACACTCAGACCCTTTGTTTAGACTATGCACACATCAAACTCAAGGACATCAGAGTGCACTCACTCCCCTCTCTGGTACTCGTTGTTCTGTGTGTGTACTTTGATTCCCCCGTCCGTCCGTCCGTTGCCAGTCGTGTCACATCTGAATGGGCATAAACCTTAGCCTGTCCACTGCACTTGTGTAATCTGCTGTGTGTGGGTGTGCTGCCAACAGAAACCTGGAGAGTAAAAACAAACATGCTATATAGAATGTTAGTATTCAACAAAACTGATTTTAGAAAGGAACATCACAGGTGCTCGTCTGTATGTCTGTATGTAAAGTAAATACCTTTTTAATTGGTCCAGTGTCTTATGTAAATAAAGAAAAACATTTTGTACAGATAATGTACGTAATGGATTTATTGATGCCACACAGACTTGTAAAACACGTGTTAGATGCTGTCTGAGAGCGATATTCAACCTACAGGGGGCACTAAGCAGGAGACTGGGAGGGTCAAGGCAGCAGGAAGCTCAGACCACAAAACCAGAAGTAAATTGTACCCAACCTTGTATGTCTTAATAATAGATATGTGTGTCTGTCTCTCACTGTGTCATCGTCGAAGCCTCATGTGACCTCTGCTATGGCAGTGATTCTTGCATCAATTTCCACACTGTAGAGCCTGGTGCCCAGGCGATACGCACTGTGCTGGATCCACAGTGGAAACCCAGCACTGTCAGAGGGCAATGCTTGGAAAATAATCCGGTCCCTTATCTTACCTACACACACAGAGGTGTGGTCAGACAAGCAAATGTGGATGGAGAAGAGAGGGATTTCAGTCAGGTGGGGTCACCTTTCTTGGGGCCGATGTTGCTGCTGAACTCCACCTTGCTGCACCAGATGTCAAAGGTTTTCAGGATGCTTTCTGGGTCGCCGGGGGTGGCGTGGGTCAGAACATACTGGAAGACCCTCTCTTCCCGGCTCAGCATAGTAATACAGTCATATCACATCCTCACCAGCACCACCCGGTAAAACAACACAAAGTAGTAGTGGTAGGGAATAAAAGTCAACAGCAGGGGGAGGAAGGCCAGCGTTATGGCACCAGACACCATAGTACTGCTGCAAGGGAAAACACACACATACAGTAGGTACACACACTAACACACATATCTAAACACACACCAGGAGAAGGGAGACTACCAGCGCATATACTATTCATTAAAAACGATAAAATAAACTTCTTCAATTACACAAACACCCATTACAGTCCATTCTGTACTTATAGACCAGCAAGCTAACCCACATACACAGCTGTTCCGCCGGCCAACTCCATACTGCAGTTACTAGAGTTTTACTCTGAGTGACAGGAGATTCCCTCACCTCACTGACAAACAACGCTACATTGAACTCCTACAACTCAACCTACCATATCACAAACCTCTTGTAAAAAATAATATTCTCTCCCACATAACCGCCGTACAGCAAAAACAAGACTCATCTGCCCAGAGATGCGTTTGTCAAATAGGAGAAATGCAAAAGGTTATTGTGTGTGTCTATAGTCAGAGCTCCACAGGTGAGGGCAGAGTGGGTAGTAAGGAAGCTGGGCATCTGAATTATTCATTGATAACCTGGGGCATGTTTATTCACAGAAAACAGGTGTGGCCATAGTAACCCTCCCCAGCCCCACTCAATCAATCAATCAATTTTATTTTATACAGCACTTCGTACATCAGCTAATATCTCGAAGTGCTGTACAGAAACCCAGCCTAAAACCCCAAACAGCTAGTAATGCAGGTGTAGAAGCACGGTGGCTAGGAAAAACTCCCTAGAAAGGCCAAAACCTAGGAAGAAACCTAGAGAGGAACCAGGCTATGAGGGGTGGCCAGTCCTCTTCTGGCTGTGCCGGGTGGAGATTATAACAGAACTATGCCAAGATGTTCAAAAATGTTCATAAGTGACAAGCATGGTCAAATAATAATCATGAATAATTTTCAGTTGGCTTTTCATAGCTGATCATTAAGAGTTACTCCATTGTTTCATTACTCCATTGTTTCTCACAATTACATTATTATTGACTAATTATTATGTCATAATAAACATACAGCAATACATCACTGGTAGGCTACAGGGAAAGTTATTAATATGTTGACTCAAGACACTCGAGATGTAGGGGGGCAGAGAGAAGGGGGGGGGGGGAGGGGGGTGAGAGACAGACAGACATGGGTGGATCAGGTGTACAGGCACATGTGTGGAGTGAGTCTATAGTCAGGTTTCTCTCTTCCTACAAACAGAAGGATCCAGAAAGCACACATGTACAGAAAATAAAAGTGACAGCAGTATTTACAGCTCAAAATAATGTTTATTAGACATTGTTACACAGCAGTTTCTGATGTTACTATCAGACAATAATACTCTGCTTAGAATGGAACTAATGCTGCTCTGTGCCTCACTGGTAACTGTGTCCTCACTCGGCTCACACAAATCATAATCATGTTCTCACATTTGATTTAAAAAAGAAGAAGAATATTCAGAATTTAATACACTTAATAATTCATATGTGACAGGTGCCCAGAACATAGATCCAAACAAACACACTGGTCCTCTGATGGTCTCTCTGCATAGCAGGTCTTCATAGATCTGAACAGACTGGATAGATACTTCATAATTTTTTTTATTTTACCTTTATTTATCTAGGAAAGTCAGCTAAAAACAAATTCTTATTTACAATGACGGCCAAACCCGGACGACGCTGGACCAATTGTGCCCCACCCTATGGTTCTCCCAATCACAGCCGGATGTGATTCTGCCTGGATTTGAACCAGGGAATGTAGTGACACCTCTTGCACTGAGATGCAGTGTCTTAAACCGCTGCACCACTCTGGAGCCCTATGATGAAGGCACGACTTCTCCAGAGCTAGATGATATGACTATGAAAGGGATACTGAAGGGATAGGGTCTAGGCCTAGAGGCTGAAATGTAACAGGACTGTGGTGTCCTCTCATACGCATCCAATTGGCCAAATTGGAAAGTCTCTCTATGCTTGTTTGATGACAGCATCAGCAGGCTTGTTTGAGCAGTCTCCTGATGAACTTCTTGAGTTCTTTGTCCCCCTTCCTCCATCTCACCAGCCTAGTGAGGACCAACCTGCCCTCCTGTGTGTCAGCAAGGGCCAGGTACCACACCCCTGCCACGGACCCCTTCCCCTCCCCCCCATTTGCCTCCTCCAGGGCAGGACAGGTGCAGGTACCCCCTTCCTGCAGCCAAAGGGCACTGTAGGCCATTGCCCCCCCGACGCCCTCAGCCCTCTCCGTGCCTCCACCCTCCCACCTCAGGATGCGACTCCGGCCCAGAGGGACTAACCTGCAGTCACCCCCTTCCACAGACACACTCCCGATACGCAGTTTAAAGACTGAGAGAAAAAAACACAGAAATACATGTCTGTAAACACATGTAAACACGTTATAGACCTCTATAAGCCTTTGTCTAAAGTGTAACCAATGCCATGCACATATCACTCACCATATGGACTCTTGCAGAAGTGGTTCTGGATGTCTGTCTCCCCCTCAGCAGCCAGACTGCATGAGTCACAGATCACTGTTCCTGAGGACACCAAGAGACATGCCACAGTGAACAGGGTTAGTTTGGATGTGTGTGTGTGTGTGTGTGTGTGTGTGTGTGTGTGTGTGTGTGTGTGTGTGTGTGTGTGTGTGTGTGTGTGAAAGAGCATGGAACATGTTTGCAGAGGATCAGCTTTCTATGATGATGATGATAATGATAGGCACAAACCCTCTGATGCCTCCTCGTGACCCGCTTCCTCTCCCTTCCGCGCACGCTGTGTGTCTTGGGTCGTGGTGGGAATACAGAGATGGACCCCGCGCGGGAACTGTGTGCAGTTGAACATGTCGGGCCACGGGAACCCGAACGCGCTCATCACAGGGAGACAACCGTCCCTCACAGCCTCGCACAGCCCACGACAGGGGCGCACGGGCCCCTCCGGTAGGCACACCGGGGCGAAGAGCGAGCACAAGAACTTCTTGGTATCCCGATGGCAGAGTTTGGAGACCAACGGCAGCCAGGCGGCCGACTGTTGCTGGGCTTCTTTCAACGAGTCGTGCCCCAGCAAGTTGGGCAGCCGCATATCCCCGTAACCGACGCCGTGGCACAAAGAAAGTGTGCTGGGGATGGGCTTACACACCGAGCGAAACAATGAGGAACTGAGACTTTCGGACGCAAACTGAATGGAGCTGTCTGTGGTCAAAACCGAGGCGAAAGAAATAGACACCAACACGCAAAGTGATAACTTCAGTTGAGCCATACTGACAACACGTGCAGAATAAAAAACAAAGCAGCACGGTGGTTGATCAGCAGTCCTGGAGGAGAAGTTGGTAGCCGGTTGGAACCAACCTAGTAGTAGCCTAGTGTGTAATGAATCATGCAGAACAAACTGGTTCTTACAGCAAATGCAATGGTGTGACTCCCGGTTATTGAGGGCTGTAAAGTGGGTTTGTTATTAGAACGGGGGGGGGCGTCTGAAAGACTGTTGTTTTATCTTCCCATAGCAGTCTGCCCAGAACCTGCCCCCAACGAGTCTGTGCTAGCAATGTATTTTTACCATCTATTCGTTATGCATTTTCCTTACGTCGCGGTCTGTTTTCTGCTGGTTTTATTCCCCAGTCATAACAACAACAAGCTCACTATTTTAGCAAGTCTTTAAAAAAATAAAATACCCCTGTCACGTGATTAGGGTATCTGTCCCCATGGCATCTTCACATTGGCCGGATGTCATATGTTTGTTGCCGAGCCCTGGCTGCGCAAAAAACTGCTGTCATGTGATAGGCTTCGTTTGTAGTAGTAGCTGACAGAAGCAGTCAGCGAGAAATAGAAACAAAGAAAGAAGTTTGATTCCTTTCCTGTGGACTCAGACAGGGTCTGTTTCTCCTATTATAGCAATAGTTTCCCGGGTGGAGGAGTTGGAGATTGGGTTCGCGTACCTGGCAGACCGCCGAACGCCCAGCGGACGCCATGGGTTGTTGTTACAGTAGCGAGAACGAGACCACAGAGCAGGTAGCTAATGCTAGGCTAGGTGGTTATCTAGGGTGTAAAATATTATTTAACAAGAAGTATTACATTTCTTTGCGGTCATAAGGCCATTGCAAGACAGTTTGTTGTTACGAATTCCACGAGTCGAAAGTGAAAATATAGTGCTTCTCTGCGCGTTAAAATGAAACTATTTTTAAGTTAGCCAACTACGACCCAGCAGATAGCTAACCAGTCCTTTCAAATCAAATTGTATTGTACACATATAGCAGATATTATTGCGGGTGTAGCGAAATGCTTGTGTTCCTAGCGCCAACAGTGCAGTAATATCTAACAATTCACAACAATGCACACACATTTAAACGTACAATCATGGAATTAAGAAATATATAATATTTCAGAGACAACTGCTAGCTGTGCTAGAAAAATTGGGCCTAGGGAGTTTAGCTAACGTTAGTTCCCTGATTGGCAAGTTGACCAACACACCTAACGCCATTAGCTAGTTAGAAGACGTTTCAAAATAGTGACAACCTTTTGTTGACAATTACAAACATTATCTAGTTTACTAGTTCAGCTTACTTAATCAGTTAATATGTGTACGTCAGTAGCTATCTACTTGCACAGCATGGCAGTCAGTAGCTATCTACTTGGAGGGCAGACAATAGCTCAGTTTCAATTCTCAACTATCATGATGATGATCAATCAGGGCCGGTAAAACGTGACCACTTATGTAAATTGGGCCTCAAAGGTTCACATTCGGTCAAGCTGTTGGAACGTGTTGAACTTGCCAGCCAATCAACTTCTCCCAGATGCATGTCATATGATCTCAGATTTCCCATCCAGTTGTGGTGACATAGGCCAAAATGGAATTTGGTGAAGGGAAGTTTTATTTTTCCTTTTGGAAAAAGGCAGGGATTGGCAGGGATTGTATCCTATTATTACTGTTTATCAGATGACTGTTGTACACATTATAGCCTGCCACTGCTTAGCTAACCTTGTTATAACACAGTATAATACTGTTGAAATATACACACCAGGATCAATATATCAGGGTTACGTAACTTTTGTTTGGTTTCATTCTGTTCTTCCTGTCAAAGCAACAAATCAGAGGATGAGTAGTATAGGGGTTGTAGGGCGCTCTTTTTTTTTTAGACTTCTGTTCAGATGTTGTATCATAATCATTTTAGCAATAAGCAAGGTAAGAATCTGGTAACCCAAACAGCCTGTGATAGTGATCGAGGATGTTGTGATAGTGATCAAGGATGTTGTGATAGTTTGTGATCGCGATGCGCATGTTGTGCCTCAGGACCCTGACGAGCGTAAGCCGCTGATCCCCCACCCGAACCCCGACAGCAAGCCCCTCAACGGCACAGAATGGAACTCCACCAATGTACCCTCAGCCCGCACAGACGAACAGGCCTTACTCACATCCATCCTTACCAAGACAGCTCTGTAAGACACAAACACACAAACATTCTCTTTCTCCTCCATCATCATGGGGTTTATTTATTTGGGATTGAATTCTGCTGAATACCTGCCCGTCTTTCCATTTCTTAGGAACATCATCGACGTCTCGGCTGCGGACTCTCAAGGCATGGAGCAGCATGAGTACATGGACAAAGCTCGGCAATACAGGTGGGTGTGTGGAGGTACTTGCTTAATGTGTATGTGGGTTTTGACTGGCCTTGTTTATGTGTTTCAGTACTAACCTGTCTTTTATTGTGTTTTCAGTACAAAACTGGCCTTGTTGAGTAACAGTCTGTCTCAGAAGAAGCCCCTCCCTCTCCCTTCACTCACCAGCCAGCCGCACCAAGTGCTCGCTAGTGATCTGGTGCCATATTCGGATGTACAACAGGTGCACGCTCGCGCACACACACACACTAGGGGTGTAACGGTACATGGAAACCATGGGTTTGATGTATTTGATACAATTCCATTGATTCTACTCCAGTCATTACCACGAGCCCATCCTCCCCAATTAAGGGGCCACCAACCTCAGGTGTTGCCTGGTCACGTTTACCCCTACATATTACTCCAACTACCTCGTACCACTGCACATTGGTACCGGTTCTCCTTGTATATAGTCTCATTACTACCTGCAAAGAGCTGCTTGAATGCAGAGGGGAGACAAAGTTGTAGTGTTTTTTTGCATCTCCGTCTTGGTCAGGTGGTAGGAATACTGCGGTGATGTCAGTGTAAATGTGTCAACATGTTGAGGGAACATACTTCCTCTGTCCATCGCTGTTGTAAGCTACTGGGAAACCAAAATGTTCCCAAACTGAAGATTTTAAATGATGATTGAGAATCCTCCTGGTTTATCCGCCCGACTTCTTGCCATCGTACAGAACTAGCTCCCGTCTCCACCTCATAAAATGTGTCAATTAAGATTAGAATTTTCACTACAACGTGCGCATAAGCTCATTGTTTTAATGGAATAGCCTGAAATTGTACATTTTTTTCCAGCTCAGATTTACCCAAGCAATACAACTGTGTAGGCATAGCCTATAGGCCTAGTGTTTTTTGTTTCATGTTTATGTTTTTACAATGCGGACCGAACCGAGGTTCCCGTACCGAACGTTTCGATACGAATACATGTATCGTTACACCCCTAATACAGACACACACACAGTGCCATTCTCAGATGTTCATCAGGACATCTTTCTATTACAGTCATGTGCTTTCCTTGTCCATAAACCTGTTAGTGTATGGCAGCTCTGGAACAACAACAATTGCATTATGTAGCCGATTGATGCGTGTTAAACTCATTTGTTCTAATTGTTTAACAGGTGTCCAAGATAGCTGCCTATGCTTACAGTGCAATCTCTCAGATCAAGGTGGACGCTAAAGAAGAGCTAGTGGTTCAATTTGCCATCCCCTGATCTGCCCTCTGGCCTCCATAATACTCTTCCCGTCCTGTCCCCAATGCCCACACTGCATCTATGTGTCCCAGTCCCTGTGCTACCCAGCTATGCCACCAGGAACCTGCTGAGGACTATGACAACCAGGCCTCCCCTGCTGAAAGGGTTAACCTACCTTGCCCTGCACCCCTCAGAACCACCTTTCAAAGCCACCATTCATCCTTCTTTCACCAGCCGTCAAATGTTATGGCAGTATAATGGTGTTAGGGAAGTCTTTGTTTTTGTTATTTTAAATGTTGTTTGAAGAGTGACTGAGTCTGACTGAATAAACGGTTAGCTAGCTGCATGGCTAGGCTGCTGGTGGTGTTAGCGCTGGCTGTGAGTTATTCAGGAGTAGCTAACCTCGTCTGATATGCAGCTCATGTAATTAACTAACTAACCACAGCTAGGAAAAGAGGGTGATTATGCATGTCCAAATGTAGCACAGGAACAGGGTTAAAAAAGATGTCCACAGCCAGCCAACCCACTACGGTGAGCATGGGGATGCTGTTCTGACACTGTGTGGACCGGTCACCCAGAACACACATCCCACCCCTCATGTCATCAATATGAATTTCTAGAAAGAGCCCTCACTATAGTGTTCCTTATCTTTGTTCAAATCCTTAGATTGACCTAATGTAAGACAACTGGGTTGGGTAGGTTTAAAAACAGGAGGGACTTAGTTCAACTATAGTACCTAAGTTCAAATCTGATATGACCCGTATGAGTCTTCTCTTGAGTTCAGCTCATGTTGGCAGAGTGCAGGGGTGAATGGGGGGTGGGGACAGCGGTTGGAATCCACATGGGTTTCTCTGATTTCTGGGGGAAACATGCTTAGCACTTCAATAATTTAGCTGGCAGTCCTTGAATTCATATCTTTAGACTTCACAGAAACAATACAGCTGGGGATGGGCACTGGGTGGAACCAGGCTTGGGGGGAGGGGGTGGGTCTAGGTGGGGGGAGGGTTTGGGGGCTTGTAATGTAAATGAATCAGTGAAGTGTTGATGCCTTCTATGTACAGATTTATGTGATTCCGTCAGAAGCAAGAAATGGATTGTATGCACCTCCCCATTGTAGAGTCTGTTGGTCAGGATTGGCTAAAGCTCCAAGAAGTTGTTTTAGGAGCCAATCAAAACTAAGGATACAGCAGCCCATTTTTTATGACATAAAAGGAAAAAAACTTAACACCCAAGTTTGTTTGAATTTTTAAACAAAACTGATTGTGACGAGTTACTCACATTAACCAGGAACTGAAAGCTGTCATGGCAGTTTGAGATAAACAACCATAACCTGTGAGTATCACCTAAATTAAAATGATCAGAGGCGTTGTAATTATTTATTTATGTTTTAAGTGTATTTATGCTCCGGGGTGAGTGTGTTTGTGGGTGGGTGCCTCTCTGGGGTCTTTAAAGGGATGATCTACAAGGCCGTGTTTCTTTTCCACTTTCTGCAGTGTGCTTGTTTTGTTTGTTTTGTTACTTCAGTGTGCAATAGTACCAGGATAACATTGTTCATTTCTTAGGCTAGTACCAAAAGGTTTATTAAGATATACTGTTAATACATTTTTTTTCCCCCAATTAATGAATTCATTAAAGACTTTCAACAATAAGACTGGTGTTCTGTAGGTCTGTATAGAAAGAATTGTGTGGGGTATCATTACAACAAACCTAATGAACACTATCACATCTTATGTAGTGTGTACTGTAAGTAATGGATATGATTCTTTTTTAAACTTTCTATGAAGACTTTGTTTACCATGATAAGGATTATTCAGTACGTCTCATACCTGCTGATCCACCAGTGGTAAAGGGTCAATTCTCAGATCCATATTTCAACACAAAGTAACACCTACAAAAGTGTGCATTGGGGGGAGTGAGTGAGAGGGCTTTATTCCTAGTTGGTCAATGGTTCAGTTCAATAATTATACAGGTCAAGGTCACATCTACTGTAGATGTACTATTCCTTCTTCCCCAACTCTGACAGACACCAGACAGAGTTTCTGATGAGTAGATTTGTATTGTACTTTTATATGATGCGTCAGGTCATAATGGTCTTCTGATGTTAGCCTGTGGTTCTGGAACTCTGGTTGGTTGGCATGATGATTGCCCCCCCCCCCCCCCCCCCCCCCCCCATCATTTCTGTGGTGACAGGCCAGTTGTCCTGGTTCTTCCTGGTGTTTTGCTGTGGTTGCTGGGATGGTGCCAGACCTGGGCCATGATTCTATCCTGGCCCGTTACAGAGCAGAAGTCTAACAAGTGAGGCAGAGCTGCATTCACATACCCCCTACACACGTTCTCATTACTGGGTGTTTGTCCGGGTACACACACTTCTGTTTTCTCTTGACCATAAGGCTCCAGAACTGAACACATCTATACATACAGTGACTAAACAAACTGTAAACTGGTAGTAACTTAGCACTGAACAGAGAGGGAGAATGCCCAAAAACTCAGTAGGAGTTTAGTGTTGCTATGCAGACAGGCAGAGAGTCGGTGTGTAACTAGACCCTGATCTCTCTGCTCCTTTTAAGCACCTGTCAGAATGCTATGCAGCTGCAACGAACTCAGCACCTGTTACACATAGGGCTCAGAGCCACAGCCCTCGGTGAACACACAGAATTTAAACAGCACTGGGAGATCACACGAAGAGTATGAGTGGAATAAACCACCCCTGTAACCCACCCCCCATGTGGGGCTTAGTGGCGGCCTATATTTGCGTGTGGGTGTGTGTAGATTTGGGTTTGTCCTCACCTTTCTCATGTAATGCCTGTGCTGCTAAGTGTGTGTACCTGTAGCTCCCCTCATTCTCCATTGTGTTGCTGTGCAGGGTGAGTCTATGTAGGAAGGGCAGGGCGGCCAGCTTATCCACCTTTGAAAGGTTACAGATGCTTTTATCATGGAGATACAACACCCACAGTTCCTTCAGCTCTACTAGAACCTGGGAAACAGAGTACACACACACACACACACACACACACACACACAGGCTTTAGGCCCTTAAATGTAGGGTGATCACTACTAATGTACGAGATCAGTGGTTCCCAAACTTTTTAATAGTCCCGTACTCCTTCAAACATTCAACCTCCAGCTGTACCCCCTCTACCACCAGGGTCAGCGCACTCTCAAATGTTGTTTTTTGCCATCATTGTAAGCCTGCCACACACACACTATACGATACATTTATTAAACATAAGAATGAGAGTTGTTGTCACAACCTGGCTCGTGGGAAGTGACAAAGAGCTCTTATAGGACCAGGGCACAAATAATAATATAATAATCAATATTCTTGCTCTTTATTAAACCATCCTACATTTAAAACCTTGTTTGTTCATCGAAAATTGTGAATAACTCACCACAGGTTAATGAGAAGGGTGTGCTTGAAAGGATGCACATAACTCTGCAATGTTGGGTTGTATTGGAGAGAGTCTCAGGCTTAAATCATTTTCCACACAGTCTGTGCCTGTATTTAGTTTTCATGCTAGTGAGGGCCGAGAATCAACTCTCACATAGGCACGTGGTTGCAAAGGGCATCAGTGTCTTAACAGCCAATTTGCCAAGGCAGGATACTCTGAGCGCAGCCCAATCCAGAAATCTGGTAGTGGCTTCTGATTAAATAACATTTTCACAGAACCGCATGTTGCAATTTCGATGAGGCTCTCTTGTTCAGATATCGGTAAGTGGACTGGAGTCAGGGCTTGAAAGGGATAACGAATCCAGTTGTTTGTTGTCATCGGTTTTGGGAAAGTACCTGCGGAATTGTGCACCCAACTCAGGTGCTTCACTATATCACATGTAACATTGTCCGTAAGCTTGAGTTCATTTGCACACAAACAATCATACAATGATGGAAAGACCTGTGTGTTGTCCTTGTTAATGCAGACAGAGAAGAGCTCCAACTTCTTAATCATAGCCTCAATTTTGTCCAGCACATTGAATATAGTTGCGGAGAGTTCCTGTAATCCTAGATTCAAATCATTCAGTGGAGAAAAAACCTCACCCAGATAGGCTAGTCGTGTGAGAAACTCGTCATCATGTAAGCGTCAGACAAGTGAAAATTATGGTCAATAAAGAAAACTTTAAGCTTGTCTCTCAATTTTAAAAAACGTGTCAATACTTTGCCACTTGATAACCAGCGCACATCTGTATGTTGTAAAAGCGTTACATGGTTGCTGCCCATATCATTGCATAGTGCAGAAAATACACGAGAGTTCAGGGGTCTTGTTTTAACCAGGTAGAACCAGTTGAGAACAAGTTCTCATTTACAACTGCGATGTGGCCAAGATAAAGCAAAGCAGTGCGACACAAACAACACAGTTATCCATGGGATAAACAAACATACAGTCAATAACACAATAGAAAAATCTATATACAGAGTGTGCAAATGTAGTAAGATTAGGGAGGTAAGGCAAGAAATAGGCCATAGTGGCGAAATAATTACAATTGAGCAATTAAACACTGGAGTGATAGATGTGCAGAAGATGAATGTACAAGTAGAGATATTGGGGTGCAAAGGAGCAAAAAAATACAGTTGAAGTCGGAAGTTTACATACCCTATCTATCTCTCTGCTGTAGGGTTAGTGTCACGTTCTGACCCTAGTTTTTGTGTTAATCCTTTGTTTTGTTGGTCAGGACGTGACCTGGGTGGGCATTCTATGTATTGTGTTTCTATGTTGGGTTTAATGTGTAGCCTGATATGGTTCTCAATCAGGGACAGGTGTTTTACGTTTCCTCTGATTGAGAACCATATTAAGGTAGGTTGTTCACACTGTTTGTTTGTGGGTGGTTGTCTTCCGTGTCTGTGTCTGTGCACCACACAGGACTGTTTCGTTTGTTGGTTCGTTTGTGTCGTCTGTACCTGTTCATGCGTTCTTCGTGTATATGTAAGTTCGTTTACATTTTACATTTACATTTAAGTCATTTAGCAGACGCTCTTATCCAGAGCGACTTACAAATTGGTGCATTCACCTAATGACATCCAGTGGAGCAGCCACTTTACAATAGTGCATCTAAATCTTTTAAGGGGGGGGGGGGGGGCAGAAGGATTGCTTTATCCTATCCTAGGTATTCCTTGAAGAGGTGGGGTTTCAGGTGTCTCCGGAAGGTGGTGATTGACTCCGCTGTCCTGGCGTCGTGAGGGAGTTTGTTCCACCATTGGGGTGCCAGAGCAGCGAACAGTTTTGACTGGGCTGAGCGGGAACTGTACTTCCTCAGTGGTAGGGAGGCGAGCAGGCCAGAGGTGGATGAACGCAGTGCCCTTGTTTGGGTGTAGGGCCTGATCAGAGCCTGAAGGTACTGAGGTGCCGTTCCCCTCACAGCTCCGTAGGCAAGCACCATGGTCTTGTAGCGGATGCGAGCTTCAACTGGAAGCCAGTGGAGAGAGCGGAGGAGCGGGGTGACGTGAGAGAACTTGGGAAGGTTGAACACCAGACGGGCTGCGGCGTTCTGGATGAGTTGTAGGGGTTTGATGGCACAGGCAGGGAGCCCAGCCAACAGCGAGTTGCAGTAATCCAGACGGGAGATGACAAGTGCCTGGATTAGGACCTGCGCCGCTTCCTGTGTGAGGCAGGGTCGTACTCTGCGGATGTTGTAGAGCATGAACCTACAGGAACGGGCCACCGCCTTGATGTTAGTTGAGAACGACAGGGTGTTGTCCAGGATCACGCCAAGGTTCTTAGCGCTCTGGGAGGAGGACACAATGGAGTTGTCAACCGTGATGGCGAGATCATGGAACGGGCAGTCCTTCCCCGGGAGGAAGAGCAGCTCCGTCTTGCCGAGGTTCAGCTTGAGGTGGTGATCCGTCATCCACACTGATATGTCTGCCAGACATGCAGAGATGCGATTCGCCACCTGGTCATCAGAAGGGGGAAAGGAGAAGATTAGTTGTGTGTCGTCTGCATAGCAATGATAGGAGAGACCATGTGAGGTTATGACAGAGCCAAGTGACTTGGTGTATAGCGAGAATAGGAGAGGGCCTAGAACAGAGCCCTGGGGGACACCAGTGGTGAGAGCGCGTGGTGAGGAGACAGATTCTCGCCACGCCACCTGGTAGGAGCGACCTGTCAGGTAGGACGCAATCCAAGCGTGGGCCGCGCCGGAGATGCCCAACTCGGAGAGGGTGGAGAGGAGGATCTGATGGTTCACAGTATCGAAGGCAGCCGATAGGTCTAGAAGGATGAGAGCAGAGGAAAGAGAGTTAGCTTTAGCAGTGCGGAGCGCCTCCGTGATACAGAGAAGAGCAGTCTCAGTTGAGTGACTAGTCTTGAAACCTGACTGATTTGGATCAAGAAGGTCATTCTGAGAGAGATAGCAGGAGAGCTGGCCAAGGACGGCACGTTCAAGAGTTTTGGAGAGAAAAGAAAGAAGGGATACTGGTCTGTAGTTGTTGACATCGGAGGGATCGAGTGTAGGTTTTTTCAGAAGGGGTGCAACTCTCGCTCTCTTGAAGACGGAAGGGACGTAGCCAGCGGTCAGGGATGAGTTGATGAGCGAGGTGAGGTAAGGGAGAAGGTCTCCGGAAATGGTCTGGAGAAGAGAGGAGGGGATAGGGTCAAGCGGGCAGGTTGTTGGGCGGCCGGCCGTCACAAGACGCGAGATTTCATCTGGAGAGAGAGGAGAGAAAGAGGTCAAAGCACAGGGTAGGGCAGTGTGAGCAGAACCAGCGGTGTCGTTTGACTTAGCAAACGAGGATCGGATGTCGTCGACCTTCTTTTCAAAATGGTTGACGAAGTCGTCTGCAGAGAGGGAGGAGGGGGGGGGAGGGGGAGGAGGATTCAGGAGGGAGGAGAAGGTGGCAAAGAGCTTCCTAGGGTTAGAGGCAGATGCTTGGAATTTAGAGTGGTAGAAAGTGGCTTTAGCAGCAGAGACAGAAGAGGAAAATGTAGAGAGGAGGGAGTGAAAGGATGCCAGGTCCGCAGGGAGGCGAGTTTTCCTCCATTTCCGCTCGGCTGCCCGGAGCCCTGTTCTGTGAGCTCGCAATGAGTCGTCGAGCCACGGAGCGGGAGGGGAGGACCGAGCCGGCCTGGAGGATAGGGGACATAGAGAGTCAAAGGATGCAGAAAGGGAGGAGAGGAGGGTTGAGGAGGCAGAATCAGGAGATAGGTTGGAGAAGGTTTGGGCAGAGGGAAGAGATGATAGGATGGAAGAGGAGAGAGTAGCGGGGGAGAGAGAGCGAAGGTTGGGACGGCGCGATACCATCCGAGTAGGGGCAGTGTGGGAAGTGTTGGATGAGAGCGAGAGGGAAAAGGATACAAGGTAGTGGTCGGAGACTTGGAGGGGAGTTGCAATGAGGTTAGTGGAAGAACAGCATCTAGTAAAGATGAGGTCAAGCGTATTGCCTGCCTTGTGAGTAGGGGGGGAAGGTGAGAGGGTGAGGTCAAAAGAGGAGAGGAGTGGAAAGAAGGAGGCGGAGAGGAATGAGTCAAAGGTAGACATGGGGAGGTTAAAGTCACCCAGAACTGTGAGAGGTGAGCCGTCCTCAGGAAAGGAGCTTATCAAGGCATCAAGCTCATTGATGAACTCTCCAAGGGAACCTGGAGGGCGATAAATGATAAGGATGTTAAGCTTGAAAGGGCTGGTAACTGTGACAGCATGGAATTCAAAGGAGGCGATAGACAGATGGGTAAGGGGAGAAAGAGAGAATGACCACTTGGGAGAGATGAGGATCCCGGTGCCACCACCCCGCTGACCAGAAGCTCTCGGGGTGTGCGAGAACACGTGGGCAGACGAAGAGAGAGCAGTAGGAGTAGCAGTGTTATCTGTGGTGAGCCATGTTTCCGTCAGTGCCAAGAAGTCGAGGGACTGGAGGGACGCATAGGCTGAGATGAGCTCTGCCTTGTTGGCCGCGGATCGGCAGTTCCAGAGGCTACCGGAGACCTGGAACTCCACGTGGGTCGTGCGGGCTGGGACCACCAGGTTAGGGTGGGCGCGGCCACGCGGTGTGAGGCGTTTGTATGGTCTGTGCAGAGAGGAGAGAACAGGGATAGACAGACACATATTTGACAGGCTACAGAAGAGGCTACGCTAAAGCAAAGGGGATTAGAATGACAAGTGGGCTACACGTCTCGAATGTTCAGAAAGTTAAGCTTACGTAGCAAAAAATCAATAAAATTAAAAATCTTATTGACTAAAATGATATAGTACTGCTGGCTGGTGAAGTAGCCTGGCTAGCAGTAGCTGCGTTGTTGAAAGTGAAGCTGGCTAGGTGACCTCGACAGTTTCTCTAAGTTTCTCTAAACTACACAATTATCATGGATACAAGGACAGCAAAGACAACTAGCTAACACTACGCTAATCAAGTCGTTCCGTTGTAATGTAAGTTTCTACAGTGCTGCTATTCGGTAGAAGTTGGCTAGCTAGCAGTGTTAGCTAGCAGTGTTGGCTAGGTAGGAGGACGGCAGCGCGGCAGGCGAAACTAGCTGGGTAGCTAACCGATAATTACTCAGAGTTACACAATTATCTTAGATACAAAGCTAGCAAAGAAAACTATGTAGCTAGCTAACACTACACAAAACAAGTCGTTCCGTTGTATTGTAATCGTTTCTACAATGCTCTTCGGTGGCAAGCTGGCTAGCTAGCAGTGTTGGCTACGTTGCGTTAATTTCGAACGAAAATAGCTCGCTAGCGAACCTCAATAACGACGCAATTATGTTTGATAAAAGACGGCTATGTAGCTAGCTAAGATCAAACAAATCAAACCGTTGTACTGTAATGAAAATGAAAATCAGACCGTTGTACTATAATGAAATGTAATGAAAAGTTATACTACTATTCGGTAGACGGTGGACGTTTGCTAGCTGCTGGGCAGATAGCAGTGGACAACGAGACGACGAAATACGATAATTACGCAGTTATCTTTGATACACAGACGGCTATGTAGCTAGTTAAGAAGAAATTGCTAAGGTTGGACAAATTAAATCGTTGTACTATAATGAAATGTAATGAAAAGTTATAAAAGTTATACTACCTGCAGAGCGAATGCAGAGCGAATGCAAATGCGACCGCTCGCCCCAAACCGGATGTTAATGATTGTTTGTTCAGGTCATTGTTTGTTCAGGTCTGTTGACTTCGGGTCTGTTGACTTCGTTTATTATTTTGTAAATTCTCAAGTGTGTTTAGTTTTTGTCTTGTTTAATAAATATAATGTCGTATAACAACGCTGCGCTTTGGTCCAATCCCTACTCCTCCTCTTCGGACGAAGAAGTTTACATACATTAAGTTGACTGTGCCTTTAAACAGCTTGGAAATTCCAGAAAATGATGTCATGGTTTTAGAAGCTTCTGATAGGCTAATTGACATAATTTGAGTCAATTGAAGGTGTACCTGTGGATATATTTCAAGGCCTACCTTCAAACTCAGTGCCTCTTTGCTTGACATCATGGGAAAATTAAAAGAATTCAGCCAAGACCTCAGAAAAAATTGTAGACCTCCACAAGTCTGGTTCATCCTTGGGAGCAATTTCCAAACACCTGAAGGTACCACGTTCATCTGTACAAACAATAGTATGCAAGTATAAACACCATGGGACCACGCAGCCGTCATAACGCTCAGGAAGGAGATGCGTTCTGTCTCCTAGAGATGAACGTACTTTGGTGCGAAAAGTGCAAATCAATCCCATAACAACAGCAAAGGACTTTGTGAAGATGCTGGAGGAAACAGGTACAAAGTATCTATATCCACAGTAAAACGAGTCCTATATCGACATAACCTGAAAGGCCGCTCAGCAAGGAGAAGCCACTGTTCCAAAACCGCCATAAAATAGCCAGACTACGGTTTGCAACTGCACATGGGGACAAAGATCGTACTTTTTGGAGAAATGTCCTCTGGTCTGATGAAACAAAAATAGAACTGTTTGGCTATAATGACCATCGTTATGTTAGGAGGAAAAGGGGGAGGCTTGCAAGCCGAAGAACACCATCCCAACCGTGAAGCACAGGGGTGGCAGCATCATGTTGTGGGGGTGCTTTGCTGCAGGAGGGACTGGTGCACTTCACAAAATAGATGGCATCATGAGGAAGCTAAATTATGTGGATATATTGAAGCAACATCTCAAGACATCAGTCAGGAAGTTGAAGCTTGGTCGCAAATGGGTCTTCCAAATGGACAATGACCCCAAGCATACTTCCAAAGTTGTGGCAAAATGGCTTAAGGACAACAAAGTCAAGGTATTGGAGTGGCCATCACAAAGCCCTGACCTCAATCCTATAGAACATTTGTGGGCAGAACTGAAAAAGTGTGTGTGAGCAAGGAGGCCTACAAACCTGACTCACATGCTCTGTCAGGAGGAATGGGCCAAAATTCACCCAACTTACTGTGGGAAGCTTGTGGAAGGCTACCCGAAACGTTTGACCTAAGTTAAAAAATGTAAAGGCAATGCTACCAAATACTAATTGAGTGTATGTAAACTTCTGACCCACTGGGAATGTGATGAAGAAATAAAAGCTGAAATAAATCATACTCTCTACTATTATTCTGACATTTCACATTCTTAAAATAAAGTGGTAATCCTAACTGACCTAAAACAGGGAATTTTTACTAGGATTAAATGCCAGGAATTGTGAAAAACTGAGTTTAAATGTATTTGGCTAAGATGCATGTAAACTTCTGACTTCAACTGTAAATAAAAATATGGGGTTGAGGTAGTTGGGTGGGCTATTTACAGATGGGCTGTGTACAGGTGCAATGATCGGTAAGCTGCTCTGACAGCTGATGCTTAAAGTTAGTGAGGGAGTAATAAGACTCCAGCTTCAGTGATTTTTGCAATTCGTTCCAGTCATTGGCAGCAGAGAACTGGAAGGAAAGGGGGCCAAAGGGAGTGTTGGCTTTGGTGATGACCAGTGAAATATACCTGCTGGGGCGCGTGCTACGGGTGGGTGTTGCTATGGTGAGCTGAGATTAGGCGGGGCTTTACCTAGCAAAGACTTATAGATGACCTGGAGCCAGTGGGTTTGGCGACGAATATGAAGCGAGGGCCAGCCAACGAGAGCCAGCCAACGAGAGCATACAGGTCGCAGTGGTGGTTAGTATATGGGGCTTTGGTGACAAAACAGATGGCACTGTGATAGACTACATCCAATTTGCTGAGTAGAGTGTTGGAGGCTATTTTGTAAATTACATCGCCGAAGTCGAGGATCGGTAGGATAGTCAGTTTTACGAGGGTATGTTTGGCAGCATGAGTGAAGGATGCTTTGTTGCGAAGTAGGAAGCCGATTCTAGATTTAATTTTGTATTGGAGTTGCTTAATGTGAGTCTGGAAGGAGAGTTTACAGTCTAACCAGACACCTAGGTATTTGTAGTTGTCCACATATTCTAAGTCACAACCGTGCAGAGTAGTGATGCTAGGAGCGGGCAGGTGCGGGCAGCGATCGATTGAAGAGCATACATTTAGTTTTACTAGCATTTTAGAGCAGTTGGAGGCCACCGAAAGAGAGTTGTAGGGCGTTGCTCGTCTGGAGGTTCGTTAACAAAGTGTCCAAAGAAGGTTTCATTTTATTAGGTTTAATTTTATTTTTGGCAGTGAAACGAGGCTACTCAGGCGAGAAAAACACTTCACCCAAATGTATAGCCCCTTTGGAAAATATAAATGGACTGTTTGAAAATGTGACTATACATATATTTTTTAAATGTAACAAAAACTAATAAATAAATTCAAAATGTTAATCACATTTTTATTTGCCGTACCCCCGACGGGATTGCGCATACCCCTGGGGGTACACGTACCCCAGTTTGGGAATACCTGTACTAGAGAATTTCATTTTACCACCCTGCCACCTGTGTCCATTCAGGGAGAGGCTTGTCTGAAATTACACAATATCGCCTATATAGTGCACTAGTTTTGTCTAGAGCCTCCCTGTGTGCGTGACTGTCTGAACTTAACACACTGGGTCTATGTGTGAGATGTCGTTGAAGGACAGGTAGAAGAACCCAGGTGAGACGTATTATTAAAGCCAAGTCTGTGATGATGTTGTTGTTGTTGAGATGCAGCTAGCGGCTGCAGAACTTCTTCTCTGCATTTTGCTTCAGTGGTCGCAAGCCCTGGTTGAGCTCCTCCATCAGAGCTTCTGAGAGAAAAAGAGAGGTGTATGAGAGGACTCAGATGTGGCACTGAGAATAGGAGAGGATGACATTACTGTATTGAGACGCAGCCAGAAAAGGGATTAGAGAGTGTTGAGTAAAAAGTACAATGCTCTGAATTGCATCTCAATAGTGACTTTCTTTCCTTGTCTCCATTCCTTCATCTGCACGCATAGTAATGTGACATAACTGTTTCTGGTTTACCTGTCATTGAGCTGAGGCATTTGAATAATAAATCCAGAGGATTTCACAGCCTTTTGGCTAACCTGTATGATAATAAATATAATATTTGAATGTAACAAAAAACAGCTAGTTTAAAAGAGGTATCCCGAATCATCTTTGCACTTAGCCTAACGTTAGCTACTTTGTCCATGCTCAAACAATGTATTTTCACTTGACTTCATCTATATGCCTAATTTCAGGGCATACACAACACAATGACATAGCTAAATTTCTTCATGAAGAACTACACTTCTGGCTACTATGCATGCAACATTATTTTGCTAACTTACCCCTTAAAACCCACACAGAGTTTGCTAGCTATCATGTCACCCCTTAAAACCCACACAGAGTTTGCTAGCTATCATGTTGCAAGACACTTGTTTTTATTTTCATCACAATGAGCGAGAACTCCAGGATGGAGTCCAGGATGCTGGCCTTCTAGGCAGAGTTCCTCTGTCCAGTGTCTGTGTTCTTTTGCTCATCTTAATCTATTATTTTTATTGGCTAGTCTGATTTGGCTTTTTCTTTGTGACTCTGCCTAGATGGCCAGCGTCCCAGAGTCGCCTCTTCACTGTTGACGTTGAGACTGGTGTTTTGCGGGTACAATTTAATGAAACTGCCAGTTGAGGACTTGTGAAGTGTCTGTTTCTCAAACTAGACACTCTAATGTACTTGTCCTCTTGCTCAGTTGTGCACCGGGGCCTCCCACTCCTCTTTCTATTCTGGTTAGAGCCAGTTTGCGCTGTTCTGTGAAGGGAGTAGTACACAGCGTTGTACGAGATCTTCAGTTTCTTGGCAATTTCTCGCATGGAATAGCCTTCATTTCTCAGAACAATAATGTTTTTTTTCTGGACATTTTGAGCCTGTAATCGAACCCACAAATGCTGATGCTCCAGATACTCAACTAGTCTAAAGAAGGCTAGTTTTATTGCTTCTTTAATCAGAACAACAGCTTTCAGCTGTGCTAACATAATTGCAAAAGGGTTTTCTAATGATCAATTAGCCTTTTAAAATTATTAACTTGGATTAGCTAACACAACGCGCCATTGGAACACAGGAGATATTCCATGCTTATGTGACCATGTGTAATAACTACAGCTCTACTGTGTGTTTAGGAACTTGTGGTGCTGGTTGGAAAGCGGTCTCATATTCCATGAAAAATCTGCCGTTTCCAGCTACAATAGTCATTTACAGCATTAACAATTAACAATGTGATATTAATGGACAATTTTTTTTTGCTTTGATTTTAAAAACAATGACATTTCTAAGTGACCCCAAACTTTTGAACGGTAGTGTATGTATTGAAAAAAATTGTCCCTTAAATTAAATTAAATTCAGTAGGACATCTGCTAGAGGCGTCACTACAGACCCTGGTTCGATTCCAGGCTGTATCACAACCAGCTGTGATTGGGAGTCCTATAGGGCGGCGCACAAGTGGCCCAACGTCGTCCGGGTTAGGGTTTGTCCGGGGTAGGCCGTCATTGTAAATAATAATTTGTTCTTAACTGACTTCCCTAGTTAAATAAAGGTTAAATAAATACATTTAAACAATCTGTTAGCATGCTCCTAACAATAGGCCTGAAACATCCATCCTCTGTCTGACAGGCTGTGCGGAGACAGTCCATATCATTCACCATTAACAACAAGCCCCAGAAGGCAGCCTCCAAGAGTGGCAACCTACAGAGAGGCTTGAATAAGATTTCCAGCTCCGCCTGTAAATCCCCAGGACAGCTTCATGCAAGTCTCCAGGGAACACCAGCTCCCACGGTCCGGAGCAGTGTAGTCTCCCTGCAGTTGGGCCGGGAGTGTGAAGTACCAGCAGCTGGGAGGGAAGGCACAGAGGATGTCCCCAACGGACTAACAACAGCAAGTCCCCAAAGATTCCCACCAGCACACGCAAGGTGAGCACTACTTCCTTACACCAGACAAGCAACATATGATCATATGCCTACGAGATGATTTGTAGCAACAATGGACACACTGTTTGACCCGCCCCATATCAGACCATGTGTATAACTACAGCGCTACTGTGTGTTTAGGAACTTGTGGTGCTGGTTGGAAAGCGGTCTCATCTGAACCGTTTTTTAAAAATCGGTTCTGATTATCACTCAGCTGGTTCTTTAACACTGGGCTGTGTTGCAGGGGCATGTCTGTCTGGAGGGCTTTCTGTCACCGTGAATGTGGGGGCTGACTCACAGGTGTATAAAGTCGAGCACACAGCCATGCAATCTCCATAGGAAAACATTGACAGTAGAATGACCTTACTGAAGAGCTCAGTGACTTTCAACGTGACACTGTCATAGGATGCCACCTTTCCAACCAGTCATTTCGTCAAATTTCTGCCCTGCCCCGGTCAACTGTAAGTGCTGTTATTGTGAAGTGGAAACGTCTAGGAGCAATAACGGCTCACCCATGAAGTGGTAAGCCACACAAGCTCACAGAACGGGACTGCTGAGTGCTGAAGCGCGTAAAAATCCTCTGTCCTCAGTTGCAACACACTAATGAGTTCCAAACTGTCTCTGGAAGCAATGTCAGCACAAAAACTGGTTGTGGGAGCTTCATAAAATGGGTTTCCATGACCAAGCAGCTGCACACAAGCCTAAGTTAACCTTGTGCAACGCTAAGCGTCGGCTGGAGTGGTGTAAAGCTTGCCACCATTGGACTCTGGAGCAGTGGAAAAGCGTTTGCTGGAGTGATGAATCATGTTTTACTGGCTTTGGTGGATGCAAAAGTTTGACACCAATCAGGCCCCCGAGGACTGGGGTTGCCCATCCCTGAGCTATATTGTCACAAGTAGGGTATTTCATTTATTTATGTTAGAAATTTGGATCACATGTATGTCTTATGTAGTTAGATTGTAAGGATGTATGGATAAACATGTATTTAAGTTTAAATAGTCATCCAACCAAAACTGTAAACATGCATTGATAATAACCAATGATAGTTGCGACATCAACCATCTATGTGCAAATTTCAAAAATTGTTCCCACTGGGGAGCCAGGTCCAGCCAATCAGAATTAGTTTTTCCCCACAAAAGGGCTTTATTACAGAAATAAATACTTCTCAGCACCCCCACACCCCCTCAGATGATACCGCAGGTGAAGAAGCCAGATGTGGAGATCCTGGGCTGGCATGTTTACACGTGGTCACACGTGGTCGGCTGTTGTGAGGCCGGTTCAACATACTGCCAAATTCTCTAAAACGACGTTGGAAGCGGCTATGGGAGAGAAAATAACATTAAATTCTCTGGCACCAGCTCTGGAAGCCATTCACGTAGTCAGCATGCCAATTGCACACTCCCTCAAAACTTGAGACTTCTGTGGGACTGTGTTGTGACAGAACTGCACATTTTAAACTTCCCTTTTATTGCCCCCAGCCAGCACAAGAGGCACCTGTTTAATGATCATGCTGTTTAATTAGTTGTTTAATTAGCTTCTTGATATGTCACACCTGTCAGGTGGATGGATTATTTTGGCAAATAGGAAATGCTCACTAACAATGATGTAAACAAATTTGTGCACAATGTTTAGGAGAAATAAGCTTTTTGTGCTTATGAAAAAATGGGATATTTTACTTCAGCTTTGAAACATGGGAACAACACTTTACATGTTGCGTTTATATTTATGTTCAGTATAGTTGCAAGTCCGACTTTTTTTTATAGCCATAATGCAACACATTTGAAAAGCGGTGGACAACGTTGGTCAGCGTCTTCACATAAAGTGATCCGCTCGAATTCGCCCATTGACTTCTCTTGCCACGTTCAAATATTATTCGGAACTAGGAAACTCAGAAATGTCCGACTTGCTAACCTAGTAGTTTACCATGACGCGTTTTAACAAATTAACAAATCAGACATTTTCTAGTTTCCTAGTTCCGACTAGCACTTGAACGCGGCATCAACCCCCAAATCCCGGCCTGGTCTGTTTGATCTGCTTCGTCAGCGTTCCCGGTAGTATCGCGATGTTGCGCGTCTGTGTTTAGAAACTGTATCCTCTTTTTAAGTGGAAAGCGGAAGTAAAGTCCGACATTTTGAAAAGGTGGGACGTAAGAGAGCTGGCTGGTTAGTAGTGTTGTGAGTAGGGTATTATAACTTTCTAAATGTACTTGCCTGTATAGTTTTGGGATCATTTTCAAATGCGCACCCAATAGGCGTTGAAAGCATTGTTTACATTGTGTACAGGACGTCGATATGCCAGTGTCACAACTTACTTGGTATGTAACGTTAGCTAATGCAACACACACGTTAGCACTAGGCCTTAGGGCAGCCAACCTACTTTTTTTCAACTCCCTGCAACTTCATTAATTTGACCGACGGCACCAGAATAATCTCTCCCCCTTCACAGGAGGTTCGGGATTTGAGCCTGTCGGGGGAACCGAAATGGACTCCGATTCAGAAGTGGAGGGGTGAGTGGACCGGTACCACTGTCTGTTAGGCCTCCGGAAAGAGTGTTTGAACGATTAGCGTCAGTTGAATATACGTCAGTGTGTTGCAGTGTTGTTGGACAAATATCAAATGTGTCATTTGAGCTATATTCCCTTCTGTCATCTCAATTTATGTTTTTTAAAATAGCTAGGCAGCCGGCTACAAACTACCTGGTCAGAGAAACATGTAAAGACTTGTTGTTAGCAGACTTATCATAACTGATGGTGTTTTGAATAGAACCTTTCCAGGTCCCAAATATATTTTGTGACACCAACCACAGCATACACAACTAGTAATACACGTTTTAGAAAAAGTTACTAGTTGTTATTTCCTGGGATGATGTCAGGATCCTACAGGGGAGCCGGAACCAGGAGAGACCTCCCTCTAGCTATGGCTCCATGAAGAGTGATGAGGAGGAAGAGGACGAGAACATCACAGAGGCGCAGCGCTCATTTGGCAAATCGGAACTACACACCTTCACTACATATACAGGGTATACACACACACACACACACACACACACACACACACACACACACACACACACACACACACACAGCTTGCCTGTCAAACCTGACTGACCACCTAAAGTGCCTTCAGAAAGTACTCACACCCCTTGACTTTTTCCACACTATGTGGTGTTACAGCCTGAATTTAAAGAAGTTTTTTTTTTCAGCCAAATCTCTATTTTTGATGTAAATGGCAAGAAAACTTATCCTTTAAAATTGATTAAATTGAGCTTTGAGTCTAAGTATTCAATCCCTTTTGATATGGCAAGCCTAAATACGTTTAGGAGTAAAAATGTGCTTAGCTCACATAATAAGTAGCACAGTGTTTAACATGATTCTTGAATGACTACCTCACCTCATCCCCACAAATACAATTATCTTTAAGGTCCCTCAGTCGATCAGTGAATTTCAAACACGGATTCAACCACAAAGCATTGGGGCGTTTTCCAATGCCTCGCAAAGAAGGGCACCTATTGGCAGATGGGTAAAAAAAAAAAGCAGACATTGAATATCCCTTTGAGCATGGTGAAGTTATTAATTACAATTTGGATGGTGTATCAATACACCCAGTCACTACAAAGAGACAGGTGTCCTTGCTAACTCAATTGCCAGAGAGGTAGGAAACCGCTAAGGGATTTCACCATGAGGCCAATGATGAGTTTAATGACTGATAGAAAAACGGATGGATCAACAACATTGCAGTTACCCCACAATACTAACCTACATGACAGAGTGAAAAGAAGGCAGCCTGTACTGAATAAAACACATTCCTAAACATGCATCCTGTTTGCAATAAGGCTCTAAAGTAAAACCTCAAAATGTGGCAAAGAAATTAACTTAATTTCCTGAATACAAAGCATTATGTTTGGGACAAAATCGATGGCTTGAAAATCTATGGCAAGACTTAAATGGCTGTCTAGCAATGATCAACAACCAACTTGACAGAGCTTAAAGAATTCTAAAAGGAATATGTGCAAATATTGTACAATCCAGGTGTGCAAAGCTCTTAGAGACTTACCCAGAAAGACTCACAGCTGTAATCACTTCCAAAGGTGATCCTAACATCTATTGACTCAGGGTGTGAATACTGATGTCAATCAGGTATTTTATTTGAAATCAATATGCATTTTTTTGTTTACTTTGTCATTATGTGGTGTTGAGTGTAGATGGGTGAGAAATCAATTTAATAAGTCAAGGGGAAAGAATATTTTCGGAAGGCACTGTATGCTATCGCTGGGTATTACTCGCACAGTGTGACCACATAACACTATCAGATTGTTTCCTGGTTGGCTTGGCTCTCCCCAATGTTGCCCTGATCTATGACGTTACTTTTAAAGGTTTGAAATGCAACTTCCATCCATTCTCCTGTCCTGCCGTTAAGGTTGTGCTGATGCACTCTTGTTCCTCCAGGGTCCAGCTGAACCGCAACGTGTCTCCAGAGACGGTCTTCACTGAGATCACACACCAGCAGTCTGTCAGCAAGCACCCCCAAGTGGGAACCTTCGTCACAGAGAGGTCTCTCACACACACACACACACACACACACACACACACACACACACACACACACACACACACACACACACACACACACACACACACACACACACACACACACACACACACACACACACACACACACAAACACACACACACACACACACACACACACAGAGTTGCTTATCAGGTAAATTCTCTCTGTAGATGTGCGGAGGAGGAGGAAAAAAGGGATGAGAGCAGCCCCATCCAGGTAGACTCCCCTGAGCCCCCGCCCTCCGTCGAGCCTGAGGACGAATCACAGGAAGAGGGTGATGACGAGCAACAGCCAGGCAAGCTGCACCCTGAATTCGACCTGCCCTACATATTCAAGGTGTGTGAGCATGTTTTCACCAATGTGAATGTCTGATCTGTTCTCTTGCTATGAGAGTATGCATGTGAACTCTCTCCTCCCCTTCCTCTCTGTAGTCCATGCAGAGTTGTCTGACATCCCTGGTTGGTCCTGAGTTACACCTGTTTAAGCGCTACTTATGTGGGCGCCACCCCTCCTTCACCATGACTGACCTGGAGGAGAGCGATACGCTGGACATAGTGGATAAGATGCTGGAGCGCTTCGGTAAAGACGACCACAAATTTACAATCGCACCCTGTTAGTGTACTGCTTACTACAGTCACACCCTGTTAGTACACTGCTTACAACAGTCACACCCCGTTAGTGCACTGCTTACTACAGTCACACCCTGTTAGTGTACTGCTTACTACAGTCACACCCTGTTAGTGCACTGCTTACTACAGTCACACCCTGTTAGTGTACTGCTTACTACAGTCACACCCCGTTAGTGTACTGCTTACTACAGTCACACCCTGTTAGTGCACTGCTTACTACAGTCACACCCTGTTAGTGTACTGCTTACTACAGTCACACCCCGTTAGTGCGCTGCTTACTACAGTCACACCCCGTTAGTGCGCTGCTTACTACAGTCACACCCCGTTAGTGCGCTGCTTACTACAGTCACACCCCGTTAGTGCGCTGCTTACTACAGTCACACCCCGTTAGTGCGCTGCTTACTACAGTCACACCCCGTTAGTGCACTGCTTACTACAGTCACACCCTGTTAGTGCGCTGCTTACTACAGTCACACCCTGTTAGTGCGCTGCTTACTACAGTCACACCCTGTTAGTGTACTGCTTACTACAGTCACACCCTGTTAGTGCACTGCTTACTACAGTCACACCCTGTTAGTGTACTGCTTACTACAGTCACACCCTGTTAGTGCACTGCTTACTACAGTCACACCCCGTTAGTGCACTGCTTACTACAGTCACACCCCGTTAGTGCACTGCTTACTACAGTCACACCCTGTTAGTGTACTGCTTACTACAGTCACACCCTGTTAGTGTACTGCTTACTACAGTCACACCCTGTTAGTGCACTGCTTACTACAGTCACACCCCGTTAGTGCGCTGCTTACTACAGTCACACCCCGTTAGTGCGCTGCTTACTACAGTCACACCCCGTTAGTGCGCTGCTTACTACAGTCACACCCCGTTAGTGCGCTGCTTACTACAGTCACACCCTGTTAGTGCGCTGCTTACTACAGTCACACCCTGTTAGTGCGCTGCTTACTACAGTCACACCCTGTTAGTGCGCTGCTTACTACAGTCACACCCTGTTAGTGCGCTGCTTACTACAGTCACACCCTGTTAGTGCGCTGCTTACTACAGTCACACCCTGTTAGTGCGCTGCTTACTACAGTCACACCCTGTTAGTGCGCTGCTTACTACAGTCACACCCTGTTAGTGCGCTGCTTACTACAGTCACACCCTGTTAGTGCGCTGCTTACTACAGTCACACCCTGTTAGTGCGCTGCTTACTACAGTCACACCCTGTTAGTGCGCTGCTTACTACAGTCACACCCTGTTAGTGCGCTGCTTACTACAGTCACACCCTGTTAGTGCGCTGCTTACTACAGTCACACCCCGTTAGTGCGCTGCTTACTACAGTCACACCCCGTTAGTGCGCTGCTTACTACAGTCACACCCCGTTAGTGCGCTGCTTACTACAGTCACACCCCGTTAGTGCGCTGCTTACTACAGTCACACCCCGTTAGTGCGCTGCTTACTACAGTCACACCCCGTTAGTGCGCTGCTTACTACAGTCACACCCCGTTAGTGCGCTGCTTACTACAGTCACACCCCGTTAGTGCGCTGCTTACTACAGTCACACCCCGTTAGTGCGCTGCTTACTACAGTCACACCCCGTTAGTGCGCTGCTTACTACAGTCACACCCCGTTAGTGCGCTGCTTACTACAGTCACACCCCGTTAGTGCGCTGCTTACTACAGTCACACCCCGTTAGTGCGCTGCTTACTACAGTCACACCCCGTTAGTGCGCTGCTTACTACAGTCACACCCCGTTAGTGCGCTGCTTACTACAGTCACACCCCGTTAGTGCGCTGCTTACTACAGTCACACCCTGTTAGTGCGCTGCTTACTACAGTCACACCCTGTTAGTGCGCTGCTTACTACAGTCACACCCTGTTAGTGCGCTGCTTACTACAGTCACACCCTGTTAGTGCGCTGCTTACTACAGTCACACCCTGTTAGTGCGCTGCTTACTACAGTCACACCCTGTTAGTGCGCTGCTTACTACAGTCACACCCTGTTAGTGCGCTGCTTACTACAGTCACACCCTGTTAGTGCGCTGCTTACTACAGTCACACCCTGTTAGTGCGCTGCTTACTACAGTCACACCCTGTTAGTGCGCTGCTTACTACAGTCACACCCTGTTAGTGCGCTGCTTACTACAGTCACACCCCGTTAGTGCGCTGCTTACTACAGTCACACCCCGTTAGTGCGCTGCTTACTACAGTCACACCCCGTTAGTGCGCTGCTTACTACAGTCACACCCCGTTAGTGCGCTGCTTACTACAGTCACACCCCGTTAGTGTGCTGCTTACTACAGTCACACCCCGTTAGTGTACACCTGTCATTTGAGGTGTTACCATGGTAATACATTATGTGTATGTGTTTTATAATGTGCGTTTGGTTTCTGATGATGGTGATTGTTATGTGTCAGGTAAACTGCAAGGGCTGCGGGTGGCGATCCGCATGCTGGAGAGCATGAAGAAACCTGAGCAGGCCCAGGAACTGGAGAAGAAGTGCAAGAGAGGTAACGACCAGAACTGGTTTTCACTGACCACACCAGACTCACAGGGCTAAGGGACTGGCGGGGGTGTGTGTGTGTGTGTGGGGGGGGCTCACAGGGCTAAGGGACCGGCGGTTGTGGGGGGGACTCACAGGGCTAAGGGACTGGCGGTTGTGGGTGTTGGACAAGCTGAAACAACTTCCTTCAGGGGTTATAGTTGTGCGCCGCCCTATGGGGCTCCCAAACACGGCCGGTTGTGATACAGCCAGGAATGGAGCCAGGGACTGCAGTGATGCCTCTCGCACTGAGATGCAGTGCCTTAGACCGCTGCTCCACTCTGGAACCCATGTGATATCTATTTTCTGAGTTATGTTCACCAAGGGTGACACTCTCCACCAGTTAAATAGGTCCTTAACCAATTTAGAACTGAACCGAAGAGGCCAACCCACCTCTCCAGTCTGGCCAGAAGGACATCAGGGTCAAGTGTTGAATGCGGCACTTAAATCCAAGAGTACAAAGACAGAGAGCTGTTTGGCATCTGTGTTTGCTCTAAGATAATTTTACCACTGTAACTAAGGCGGTCTCTGTGCTGTGGTGAGCACGAAAACCAGATTTGAATTTTTCAAAAATACAGTTGGTACTTTAATTTTGCTGTTTGAAAACCAATTTTTGCCTAACAATGGAAGGTTGTAGATTGGCCAAAAAATTGCTTAGAGCTGAAGAATCTAGGTGACTTTTCTTCAGAATTGGTTTCACCTTTTAGTGCTGTGTGGAAAATGCCTGTGAACAGGGAGAGATTAAAAATATCTTGCACTTCTTCAGATATGCAATTAAATATTGTATTTGAAGGTGGTGGGGATAGGATGGAGAAGACCGGTAGAGGGCTTGCATTGTGATATCACTTCCCTGAGCATGTCTGTGTCAACCAGGGAAAATAAATCCATAGTGCCTTTGTGTTGTAGGCTATGGCACATATCAAACTTCATGAGGTCTTGCTTGACTGATACCCAGCCTAATGTTTGTTAGCAATATATTTCAGAGATAAGATAACTCATCACCTTTAGATGTGGAGGAAAGTTCACATAGGTTTACGGGGGTTTGATGTATCAGGCCATCAATAGTAAAGAAGAGCACACCTATCTGTGCATTTTAGTATTTTCAAATACACATGCCAAAACAAGTACTTTTATTTTGTTATTTGTATAAAAAAAAAATAAAGTGAATCAAATTGTATTTGAAAGTATTTAAGACTTATTTCAAGTACTATTTTTAAATACCTGGGTTAAATGCATGGGAGTGTCTGAGTCAGTGTATGAGTATTTTCAAATAGTTTCCAGGTTTATTTCCAAATACATTAACCTTTATCAGAAGAAAAAAACCAATTAGTTTATCAGAATACTTGTATTGAAAAGTCATTTTAAAAACAGTGCATTCTGAAAGCATTCAGACCCCTTGACTTCCACCACATTTTGTTAAGTTACAGCCTTATTCTGAAATTGATTCAATTGTATTTTTCCCCTCAGTCTACACACAATACCCCATAATGACAAAGCAAAAACGGGTTTGTATTCATTTCTGCAAATTTATTACAAATAAAAAAAGATCACATTTACATAAGTATTCAGACCCTTTATCCAATACTTTGTTGAAGCACCTTTGGCAACAACGCTACAAGCTTGGTACAGCTGTATTTGGGGAGCTTCTCCCATTCTTCTCTGCAGAACCTCAATCTCTGTCAGGTTGGACGGGGAGCGCCACTGCACAGCTATTCTCAGGTCTCTCCAGAGATGTTTGATCTACTCAAGGACATTCAGAGACTTGTCCAGAAGCCACTCCTGCCCTGTCTTAGCTGTGTGCTTAGGGTCGTTATCCTGTTGGAAGGTGAAAAAACATCCCACAGCATGATGCTGCCACCACCATGCTTCACTGTAGGGATGGTGCCAGTTTTTCTCCAGATGTGAGGTTTGGCATTCAGGTCAAAGAGTTCAATCTTGGTTTCATTAGACCAGAGAATCTTGTTTCTTATGGTCCAAGAGTCCCTTAGGTGCATATTGGCAAACTCCAAGTGGGCTGTCATGAGCCTTTTACTGAGGATTGGAGCTCTGTCAGAGTGACCATTGGGTTCTTGGTCACCTCCCTGACCAAGGCCCTTCTCCCCCGATTGCTCAGTTTGGCCAGGCGGCCAGCTCTAGGAAGAGTCTTGGTGGTTCCAAACTTCTTCCATTTAAGAATGATGGAGGCCACTGTGTTCTTGAGGACCTTCAATGCTGCAGACATTTCTTCGTACCCTTCCCCATATCTGTACCTCGACACAATCCTGTCTCAGAGCTCTACGGATAATTCATTGGACTTCATGGCTCTGACATACACTGTCAACTCTGGAACCTTACATAGACAGGTGTGTGCCTTTCCAAATCATGTCCAATCAATTGAATTTACCACAGGTGGACTCCAATCAAGTTGTAGAAACATCTCAAGGATGATCAATGGTAACTGGATGCACCTGAGCTCAATTTCGAGTCTCATAGCAAAGGGTCTGAATACTTATGTAAATAAGGTATTTCTGTTTTATACATTTGCAAAAAATTCTAAATACATGTTTTTGGTCTGTCATTATGGTTAATGATTGAGCATTACATTTATTTTTTATTTTTATTAAAATAAGGCTGTAACGTCACCTGTGGAAAAAGTCAAATGGTCTGAATACTTTCTGAATGCACTGTACCAGAGACAGTATTTGAGACAGACCTGTGACTGGGGAAGTATCTGTACTCAGTCAGACTGTTCTCGCTCCCTCCAACCAATCTCTATGTCCTCTCTCACCCTCTTCCGTCCCTCTCTCTGTCTCCCCAACGTCCGTCCCTCTCTCTCTCCCCCAACGTCCATCCCTCTGTCTCCCCAACGTCCGTCCCTCTCTCTCTCCCCCAACGTCCATCCCTCTGTCTCCCCAACGTCCGTCCCTCTCTGTCTCCCCCAACGTCCGTCCCTCTCTGTCTCCCCCAACGTCCGTCCCTCTGTCTCCCCCAACGTCCGTCCCTCTGTCTCCCCCAACGTCCGTCCCTCTGTCTCCCCCAACGTCCGTCCCTCTGTCTCCCCCAACGTCCGTCCCTCTGTCTCCCCCAACGTCTGTCCCTCTCTCTGTCTCCCCCTCTTTAGCTGTGATCCAGTATGAGTTGAAGTGTGATCTGATCCGGAGACACAACTGTATCTTTGAGGGTGTACCCCGGGCAGGCCAGCATATATACCTGAAGTACGTCTACGTTGAACCCCAAATCTCCACCCAAGGTTACGGCGGGGTTAATCCGTTGCACGAGGTCTGGTCCGATCCTCCCAACCCTCCCCAGGTTGCCTCCCCAGACAGCATGATTGGTGGGAATAACATTTTCCGTCTCCGGTCCATGAATGGGTCTCCAGTACGATGCGTTCTGACCACGGGGGTGCCCGGAATCGGAAACTCTGTGGCGGTCCAGAAGTTCATGCTGGATTGGGCAGAGGATCGGGCTAATTTCGACATTCAGTTTGTGTTCCCGTTTCCGTTCCGGGAGATGCAGTCGCTGAGGGAGCGGAACATAGTTGAGAAGAAGGACATCAGTATGTTGGAGCTGCTGCAGACGTACCACAATGAGACACGCTCCATGGACTTTCTGGAGCAGCCAGACTGCAAGGTGCTGTTTGTCATGGACGGGATCGACATCTACCAAGGAAATCTTGATTTCAAGGTACTCACAGGGCTGAGATTAGGTGTTTGGCTATGGAACCTCTCTGTACAGTACCTATAAAGATGTCTCTCCTTCTCCCCCAGAACACTCCTGTTGTGACTGACATAGAGGCTGTTATTCCCCTGGACTCCCTGTTGGTAAATCTGATCCGAGGCTCTCTGCTGCCGCACGCCCTCTTGTGGCTGACTGGGAGACGTGCAGCTACCAATCAGATACCTCCTGAGTACATCCACCGTGTCACTGAGATACAGGGTTACAGGTGTGTGTGGTGTTAAGAGGGTGGTATGGGGATTGGGTGTTAGGGTAATGTTTTTTTTTCCCGGAGTAACTTAACCCCCTCTAACATCCTATGAGTTGTTGCAACACAGTGTAAAGCACTATTGGGGTGAGTGAAACTTAACACTGATATAAAATGCTAACCATGGACTTTTATTGCTGTTTATTAGTTTGTCTGTTTATTGTTTTACAGTGACGAGCAGAAGGATGACTATCTGACCATGCGTTACTCGGACAAGTCTCTGGCTGCTAAGATCATCAGACACACCAAGAGCTCCCCCACCATCTACACCCTGTGTCATATTCCCTTCTGCTGCTGGATGGTTGCCATGGTGTATGAGAGGGGTTTCCGTAACCAAGATGACTACGGAAACGAGCCCCCCAAGATTACGTCCTTCTTCATCCACTACATGATCATCCAGAACAACCGCAAGCTGGAGAAATACCACGGGCAAAACCCCAACTCACAGGTCTGATCCACCCTCCTAATAATTAGCATATATACAGTGCCTTCGGAAAGTATTCAGACCCCTTAACTTTTTCCACATTTTGTTAGGTTACATTCTTATTCTAAAATGGATTAAATAAATAATCCTCAGCCATCTACACACAATACCCCCATAATGACAAAGCGAAAACAGGGTCAGAAATTTTAGCACATTTCTTAAAAATCTAAATCTGCTACCTTTTTTTTAACTAAGTATTCAGCCCCTTCGCTAGAAGACTCGCTGCATCCTGTTTCCAGTCATCATCCTTTAAATGTTTCTACAACTTGATTGTAGTCCACCTGTGGTAAATTCAATTGATTGGACATGATTTGGAAAGGCAAACACCTGTCTAAGGTTCCAGAGCTGACAGTGAACGTCAGAGCAAAAACCAAGCCACGAGGTGGAAGGAATTGAGCTCAGAGACAGGATTGTTGAAGCACAGATCTGGGGAAGGGTACTAAGGGTTCTGCAGCATTGAAGGTCCCCAAGAACACAGTGGCCTCCATTCTTAAATACATTTGGAACCACCAAGACTCTTCCTAGAGCTGGCAGCAAGGCCAAACTGAGCAATCGGGGGAGAAGTGGTCACTGACAGCGCTCTAGAGTTCCTCTGTGGAGATGGGAGAATCTTCCAGAAGGACAACCATCTCTGCAGCACTCCACCAATCAGGCCTTTATGGTAGAGTGGCCAGACGGAAGCCAATCCTCAGTGGCAGAGCCTGGAAGACTAGTCAGGGTAGAGGGAAAGATGAATGGAGCAAAGTACAGAGAGATCCTTGAAGGAAAACATGCTCAGGACCTCAGACTGGGGCAAAGGTTCACCTTCCAATAGGACAATGACCCTAAGCACACAGGTATCTTGAGTGTGCTTGAGTGGCCCAGCCAGTGCCTGGACTTCAACTCGATCAAACATCTCTGGAGAGACCTGAAAATAGCTGTGCAGCAACGCTCCCCTTCCAATCTGACAGAGCTTGAGAGGATCTGCAGAGAAGAATGGGAGAATCTCCCCAAATACAGATGTGCCAAGCTTGTAGTGTCATACCCAAGAAAACTCGAATAACTGCCAAAAGTGCTTCAACAATGTACTGAGTAAAGGATCTGAATACTTATGTAAATGTGACATCAGTTTTTTATTTTTAATAAATTAGCAAACATTTCTAAACCATTTTTTTCTTTGTCATTATGGGGTGTTGTGTGTAGATTGAGAAAAAAAAATATTTGATACATTTTAGAATAAGACTGTAACGTAACAAAATGTGGACAAAGTCAAGGGCTCTGAATACTTTCCGAAGGCACTGTATGCCACTCATCTTACCTGCTAGTTGTGTACTAGGTCTTATGTACAGTATAGACTTGGTCTGACATTTTTTCCCCGATGCTAAACGGCTCTAGAAAGTCTCAGGGTCTGGTTCCAGGAGTTTGATTTTGTTTAGTCTTCTCCACGTTATGTCATATGACATTGGTGTGGGTTGTGTGCTGGTGGAGCTGTTATAGTGTGTAATGTATCTTTTGAACCTGGAATAAAGAAATACAAATGTGCTATTCCTATAAGCAGAAATGGACGGAAATGGACAAAATGTTCATGTTGACACTGGGTCGCCTGGCTCTGAAGCTGTTGGATAATAACCGCTCTGTGTTCTATGAAGAGGACCTGAATGAGCACAGTCTGCTGGTGAGGGAGGTGGCCTGGTGTTCGGGCCTGTGCACTGAGCTTCCCAGGACGAATGCCAAAGACAAGCGGGTCTTCTGCTTCACACACCTGAGCTTCCTGGTGGGTTGGACTTCCTGGCACATGACTTCTCTTGATTTGAGGTATCGTTATTGAGATTGACAGAATGATTATTCATAATGAATGTGTTCTTATCATCAGGAGTTCATGGCTGCACATTATGTATGGCTCACCTTCCGTCTGGAGGAGCGGAACGTACTAGACCAGTCCTACCGCGTCTCCAAGCTGTTCAAGGAGCACTCTCTGGTGGACATGTACCGCAAAGCCGTTGACCGTTACCTCAGCGCTCCTGTCGGCCAGTACGACCTGTTCCTGCGCTTCCTGTGTGGCTTGTCCATGACGCTCAATGACGGTCTGCTCCGAGGGATGCTGTTCCCCCATAACGCCCCTCCACTGAAAGGTCTGGAGGACGTGGCCAGGCTGCTGACTAAGAGGAAGGTTAGCGCAGGGCCAGAGAGACAGCACAATCTTAGCGAATGCCTCAGGGAGCTGGAAACGTCAGAGGACTGAACAGTCTCCTGCTGTTAGCAAACATGTTTGATCATTTGTCTCTGATGCACTGAACTCTGGTTTGTAAAAGGAAAGGTAATGAGACTGAAGTATTGGTTAAGTCTCTGTGCCCCGCTGAAACCAAAACAATGAACATTCAGTGTGTCTCATCTAACTACCAGACAGACCGAGAGAAAGAGAAGGCATAAATCACAAATGTGTCTTACCAGAAAGAGTTAATCATTGTGTCTGAACAAACTCTGTGACTGTGCTGAGTCTGTTGGAAGGACTAATATATAACCCGTTAACTAGCAGTCAAGATAAAGACCACGGTGCTTGTTAGACTTGTGTGGCCATACAGCCCGTTCATCCTCTACTCAACAAGATGACACACTAGAGGACGGATGCAGACAGTAGTGACCCTAGTTGCACAATCTGTTATGTATTGCTTTTCCATCACTGACACTAACAGTTATACTTCTAGTTGTAGTACAAGAAGAATCAGGTATTTAGTTAACATTTTCATTATTCATTTAATTAACAAACTTGGTGGAAAGGGAGTGTTTTATGTTCACACCTTTGTGTGTGTTTAAATTACATGACATGTGTGTGTTTAAATTACATGACATGTGTGTGTTTTAAATTACATGACATGTGTGTGTTTTAAATTACATGACATGTGTGTGTTTTAAATTACATGACATGTGTGT
The DNA here is from genome assembly GCF_029448725.1 of Salvelinus fontinalis. Lineage (NCBI taxonomy): Eukaryota > Metazoa > Chordata > Actinopteri > Salmoniformes > Salmonidae > Salvelinus > Salvelinus fontinalis. Next base: position 9,563,205 of record NC_074688.1, on the reverse strand, counting down.
GTTTTAAATTACATGACATGTGTGTGTTTTAAATTACATGACATGTGTGTGTTTTAAATTACATGACATGTGTGTGTTTTAAATTACATGACGTGTGTGTTTTAAATTACATGACGTGTGTGTTTTAAATTACATGACATGTCTGTGTGTATTGGGGTGAAAGGTTTACAGTAGTGCTAGGAGATATGAAAAAACATTATCCATATCACAATAACTGTCTGAATTATCACGATAATGATGAATTGAACGATGTTTATTCATGTGAACCAGTTAGGTTTTTATATTACCCTTAGTAGGGCTGACTCCAATTGGTCGATTGTTTGGTCGTTAGGCTGTTGGTCGACTGAGATTGTTTTAGTTGCGCAGTAACAAATAGGTGAAAATATCTATATATATTTTCACCTATCTCAGTGAACTAATTGCTGAGGCCTAGACCAAAAGACAATTTATGCTCGATTCGAAAATGTGGTGGAGCCTCCAGAGGCCAAATCGAGCTCTATAGCGCTTCACTATGCCCCTCCCAGATGTTGTAACAATGTGGAGGGCTCTGTATAGCTCCACGTTGACGTGATTGTTTGACGGTAGAGGAGGGTGGTACATCCTGTATAAACACACTCCCCTGACAACAGCACTGCTCCGCAAGCAGTATGAATGTCCTGACTTCTGCCCAGGCCGTTCTTGCCCCGACTTCTGCCCAGGCCGTTCTTGCCCCGACTTCTGCCCAGGCCGTTCTTGCGCCGTCTTCTGCCCAGGCCGTTCGTGCCCTGACTTCTGCCGAGGCCGTTCTTGCCCCGACTTCTGCCCAGGCCGTTCTTGCCCCGACTTCTGCCCGAGGCCGTTCTTGCCCCGACTTCTGCCCGAGGCCGTTCTTGCCCCGACTTCTGCCCGAGGCCGTTCTTGCCCCGACTTCTGCCCGAGGCCGTTCTTGCCCCGACTTCTGCCCGAGGCCGTTCTTGCCCCGACTTCTGCCCGAGGCCGTTCTTGCCCCGACTTCTGCCCGAGGCCGTTCTTGCCCCGACTTCTGCCCGAGGCCGTTCTTGCCCCGACTTCTGCCCGAGGCCGTTCTTGCCCCGACTTCTGCCCGAGGCCGTTCTTGCCCCGACTTCTGCCCGAGGCCGTTCTTGCCCCGACTTCTGCCCGAGGCCGTTCTTGCCCCGACTTCTGCCCGAGGCCGTTCTTGCCCCGACTTCTGCCCGAGGCCGTTCTTGCCCCGACTTCTGCCCGAGGCCGTTCTTGCCCCGACTTCTGCCCGAGGCCGTTCTTGCCCCGACTTCTGCCCGAGGCCGTTCTTGCCCCGACTTCTGCCCGAGGCCGTGTCACCGTAAATGCTGCACGGCCAATGCAGACATCAAATTGACCATGCAGCACCCAGATGCACAATGCACTTCTCTCTCCAGAATGCACTTCTCTCCCGCCAATTTGTGCACATTTGTTTCATATTGTGTGAGTGGTTTGATTGTTAGTGTATATCACTTCCCCATATCACCAGTAGTATGTTTACCGTTAATTCCTATAATTTCTAATCTACAATGTTTGTTACTTTGGTTACGGTAGTTTATTTTAATGTATTCAATATATTATTCCAGTCTTCCTGTTCTCATTGTCTGAGTGGACACATTGTTTGCAGACTGCACAACCTATGCTACACTTGTGAGAAATTTTGGGGAGTTTGTTTCAGTCCATTTATGAGTTTTATCAATTCAATTTTGTCATTGACTTTTGTTTGGAGCGCTCCTGTCAATGTTGAGTAAGGACTGGCACGCATAGACTACGTGGCCTGATTTACACACAGAAGTAGGCCTATAGGCACCGTGGCCTGATTTACACATAGAAGTAGACCTATAGGCTCCGTGGCCTCATTTACACATAGAAGTAGACCTATAGGCTCCGTGGCCTCATTTACACATAGAAGTAGACCTATAGGCTCCGTGGCCTCATTTACACATAGAAGTAGACCTATAGGCTCTGTGGCCTCATTTACACATAGAAGTAGGCCTATAGACTACGTGGCCTGTGTGCAAATGTAGGCATATATATATGTGCTCATTTGGGGATCTGATAGTATTTCTGATTGTCTTAATGCACCACCACTAATGACCTGTGGAGCTTCTCAAAGTAATGTTTTCTTCACCTCAAACAGCAAGCAAAAAAATTCTGTTTTTACATACATTGATAATTACAATAGTTCCTCAATGTATTTGAAAAATATATATTTTTTTAAATCAGGATATTTTCTGTTTTTATTTGTTTGCTGTATGCAGGCTATTTTTACATTGTTGGCAATGGCAATTTAAGTTACTTTTTAGGTTTATCATTTTAATTTAGATTTGGATGAAATTTGTTAACCACATGACAATGATTTTATGATAAGACCTTATAAATTAAATGAAACCATTCCACGAACATGTGCATATGAAAACCATAACTGGCACGCAGATCAGTAGAAATTGTAAGATAAATTGTCATTTCCACATGAGAAAAGGCTGCAGACTCCTCGTGTAGCATATTACCGGCAACTTCAGGAGAGTAATGGCAGAATCTGCTGGAGGAGAATAGTTGGGTCAGGTTTTTTTCTTCTGGTTATCTAGATCTCTTGCGCCCTCTTGAAGCATCAACCCGTAAGCTTAAAGCATCAGACAAGCGCAATGCATATAGTTGATTTTATCAAAACACATGGTGTGTATAAATGGAAAAATGCACGTTTAAATGTTGAGCAATCGATTGGTCGAAATTAACATGACTTTCGGTCAAGTAAGATTTTTTTTTTTTTGTCGGACAGCCCTAACCCTTACAACTACTTAAATGTTGCAGCTATTAATTGTCCCATGAACAATAACCCATATTAGCAAACTTATTTCATTTCAAACTTCACATTTCTTTAGTAGGGCCCTATAGGTTATTTGGGTAATTCTGCGGAAATTGTGGATTTTGATGAGCCAACATTACTTATTTTTTTTACCAAAACTTAGTCAAGTTAACCCTTTACCATTCTAAATCAACATAAATGCCAGCTTAATATATTTTCATATTTTTTGTCGCTGGTGTTACCTATATTTTAGATGACAATTCAGGCTTTCCTGAATGTAATTTCACAATTTAATTTGCATATATAATCAGACAGAAGGTTTATGCTAATATGAAGAAATTCTTTTGATTATAAATCATTTATTTTAAACCGGTATGTGTAAAGTTCTATTGTGCAACATTTGTATATTTCTACCACGTGTTTGGTTTTAACATCAGAAATATTTCAGGTTGAGTCATCAAAATGTGATTACCATATTCTTAAAATGCTAATGAATGCAGCAGCAGCAGCAGTTGGGTAGATACAGATTAACATGAACATTCAAATGATTTTATAACATGATTATTATTATTTGACCCTGCTGGTCATCTAAGAACATTTGAACATCTTGGCCATGTTCTGTTATCATCTCCCTTTGGCACAGCCAGAAGAGGACTGGCCACCCCTCATAGCCTGGTTCCGCTCTAGGTTTCTTCCTAGGTTCTGGCCTTTCTAGGGAGTTTTTCCTAGCCACCGTGCTTCTACACCTGCATTGCTTGCTGTTTGGGGTTTTAGGCTGGGTTTCTGTACAGCACTTTGAGATATCAGCTGAGGTAAGAAGGGCTTTATAAATAGATTTGATTGCGCTGACCTACTGGCAAGTGTCTTCACTGACATGTTCAACCTCTCCATGTCTGAGTCTGTAATACCAACATGTTTCAAGCAGACCACCATAGTCCCTGTGCCCAAGAACACTAAGGTAACCTGCCTAAATGACTACTAACCCGTAGCAATCACATCTGTAGCAATGAAATGCTTTGAAAGGCTGGTCATGGGTCACATCAACACCATTATCCCAGAAACCCTACACCGACTCCAATTTGCATACCACACCAACAGATCCACAGATGATGCAATCTCTATTGCACTCCACACTGCCCTTTCACACCTGGACAAAAGGAACACTTATGTGAGAATGCTATTCATTGACTATAGCTCAGCGTTCAACACCATAGTCCCCTCAAAGCTCATCACTAAGCTAAGGACCCTGGGACTAAACACCTCCCTCTGCAACTGGATCCTGGACTTCCTGACGGACCGCCACCAGGTGTTAAGATTAGGTAATAACAAGACTCTAGCCACCCTAGTCATAGACTGTTCTCTCTGCTACCGCACGAAAAGCGGTACCGGAGCACCAAGTCTAGGTCCAAGAGGCTTCTAAACAGCTTCTACCCCCAAGCCATGAGACTCATGAACATCTAATCAAATGGCTACCCAGACTATTTGCATTGCCCCCCTCCTTCTACGCTGCTGCTACTCTCTGTTATCTATGCAGTCACTTTAATAACTCTACCTACATGTGCATATTACCTCAATTACCTCAACACCTGTGCCCCCGCACATTGACTCTGTACCGGTACCCCCTGTATTTAACTCCGCTATCTCTAGCCACTTTAATAATAAACAATTTGATGAAATAAATGTATCACTAGTCACTTTAAAAGAATATAATGTTTACATTTATACAATGTTTACATACCCAACATTACTCATCTCATATGTATATACTGTACTCTATACCATCTACTGCATCTTGCCTATGCCATTTGGCCATCGCTCATCCATATATTTATATGTACATATTCTTATTCATTCCTTTACACTTGTGTGTACAAGGTAGTTGTTGTGAAATTGTTAGATTACTTGTTAGATATTACTGCACGGTCAGAACTAGAAGCACAAGCATTTCGCTACACTCGCATTAACATCTGCTAACCATGTTTATGTGACAAATAACATTTGATTTGTTATTTACTGCTGCTCTTTAATAATTTGTTATTCTTATCTCTTTATTTTTCCTTTTTTTTTTTTTAGGTGTTTTCTTAAAACTGCATTGTTGGTTAAGGGCTATTTACTATTGACTATTTTCTACATTGCAGAATAATAGTGAAGACATCAAAACTAAGAAATAACACATACGGAATCATGTAGTAACCAAAAAAGTGTTAAACAAATCAAAAAATATTTTTGATTTTAGATTCTTCAAAGTAACCACCCTTTGCCTTGATGACAGCTTTGCACACTCTTGGCATCCCTCTCTGAGATAGAAGAGTAGAGGCCTTTCTAAAGTTTCCTATGCCTAAGTTAGAAGTGGAGATGAAATGTGGATATGCTAAAGTTAGAAGGGGGTTTCTCTCCTCAGGGCTGCAGCAGAGGTATCCATAACAGAGAGAAGTTAGAAGGGGGTTTCTCTCCTCAGGGCTGCAGCAGAGGTATTCATAACAGAGAGAAGTTAGAAGGGGGTTTCTCTCCTCAGGGCTGCAGCAGAGGTATTCATAACAGAGAGAAGTTAGAAGGGGGTTTCTCTCCTCAGGGCTGCAGCAGAGGTATTCATAACAGAGAGAAGTTAGAAGGGGGTTTCTCTCCTCAGGGCTGCAGCAGAGGTATTCATAACAGAGAGAAGTTAGAAGGGGGTTTCTCTCCTCAGGGCTGCAGCAGAGGTATCCATAACAGAGAGAAGTTAGAAGGGGGTTTCTCTCCTCAGGGCTGCAGCAGAGGTATCCATAACAGAGAGAAGTTAGAAGGGGGTTTCTCTCCTCAGGGCTGCAGCAGAGGTATCCATAACAGAGAGAAGTTAGAAGGGGGTTTCTCTCCTCAGGGCTGCAGCAGAGGTATTCATAACAGAGAGAAGCCAGCGGAGCCGATCAGGCCAGAAGTGAAGAGCTCAGAGGGGAGGAGAGAGAATGGAGATAAAGCCTCGGGGTGACCCCTGTGTCATCCAGGCTCCTAAACCACTGGAGCTGATACATCGACCGAGGTAACACACACAAACCCACGCACATACACACACAGTTTGTATTTATCCTTAGTGATTTGGTGAGCGAGTTTATTAGCAAGTGCATCAGTGATGTTGTACCCACGGCGACTATTATAACCTTCCCCAACCAGAAACTGTGGATTGATGGCAGTATTCACGCAAAACTGAAAGCTTGAACCACTGCTTTTAATCATGGCAAGGCGACCGGAAACTTGACCGAATACAAACAGTGTAGCTATTCCCTCAGCAAGGCAATCAAACAAGCTAAGCGTCAGTATAGAGACAAAGTAGAGTCGCAATTCAACAGCTCAGACACAAGCGGTATGTGGCAGGGTCTACAGTCAATCACAGATTACAAAAAGAAAACCAGCCCCGCCATGGACCCCGATGTCTTGCTCCCAGACAAACGAAACAACTTCTTTGCTCGCTTTGAGGACAATACAGTGCCACCGACCTGGCCCGCTACCAAAACCTGCGGGCTCTCCTTCACCAAGGTGAGTAAAACATTTAAACGCGTTAACCCTCGCAAGGATGTAGGCCCAGACGGCATCCCTAGCCACGTCATCAGAGCATGCGCAGACCAGCTGGCTGGTGTGTTTACGGACATATTCAATCAATCCCTATCCCAGTCTGCTGTTCCCACATGCTTCAAGAGGGCCATCATTGTTCCTGTTCCCAAGAAAGCTAAGGTGTCTGTGTTTCAGTGGTGATGAGCCCCCGGCCAGACTTCAGCAGAAGGTGTTCTCCTCTCTGAGACAGGCTCTGGAGAAACTCCAGCAGGCAGAGATCAGCCAGCTTGAGAACACAGGTATGCTGCTGTAATAATGGACTTTTAACCTGGCTCTGATAGGATTGAGAGGTGGGTGGCTCATAGGCTCTCTCTCTCTCGGACGGGAGGATGTGAATATTGGCACATCCTGTAAGAATGGAGGCTGCTCCAAGGTAGAGTACTACTCCTGTTCATATTCTCATCATTTCCCAGTGTGTAGAGGTTACCAGGAGGTTACCAGTCAGGGTTCAGAGAGTAGCTCAGTGGTAGAAGGATGAGATGTTTAGAGGAGTTTGATTATCTTTTTAGTGTGATCTATTGTTTATGGTGTGTATCCTGGTTTCTCTCGGTTGCAGTCTTTCTCTGGTCCAGGGAGTAACGAGGAGAATTGTAAACAACCACCCTGGAGTCCCCAACTTCCACGAGGGGTGAGACCCAGAAACACTTGATATTCTGACGCTAATATGTCCTCCTCCTGTCTAGTTTGTCTGGATAGATGTGTGATCAATGACTGTTGTTGGCCTCTGTTCTGTGCTGCCCCCTGTCTGTCAGGATGACGTTCTGGAGCTGCTGTAGGAGAAGGACATCAGCCTTTTAACTGTTTCCTGGCACAGGAGGGCTGCACCACAGGAGATCACCTCTGGAGGACACCACCTCTGGAGGACACCAGATAAGGTCAGGACCCCTTCAGAGTTTAGTTCAGGCACTGACTCAGACAGCCTTAGGTACATACAATCAGAAGTGCCGATGGCCCCCTCTGACTTTTGCTCTCTCTACCTCTCTCTCTCTCTCACTCAACTCTACCTTTCGCTTTCTCTCTACACTCCATCTCTCTCTCTGTGTCTGTCTCCCTCTCCCTCTCTCTCTGTGTCTGTCTCTCTCTCCCTCTCCCCATGAGGATGAAGGTAGTACCATGTAGATTTGATTGGCACCAGACTGGCAGCCAGGCCATCTTATTTATCTATGCCAAGAACTCTACCAGAGCTCAGCTATGCAGAGTCCAACAACACCACGGTACACACCAAACACAGTCCTCTGGGGAGGGGGGGCTTTACTTGGCTCATCTCTAGCGACTCCTTGTGGCGGACCGGGCGCCTGCAGGCTGACTTTGGTCATCAGTTGAACGGTGTTTCCTCCGACACATTGGTGCAGCTGGCTTCCGGGTTAAGCGAGCGGGTGTTAAGAAGTACGACTTGGTGGGTCATGTTTTGGAGGACGCATGACTTGACCTTCACCTCTCCCGAGCCCGTTGGGGAGTTGCAGCGATGAGACCAGATCGTAATCACAAAATTAGGAAGAAAAGGAGGTAAAAAAAAGTACCAATTAGATCTCTAAGTAATCTCTTATTAAGTTACTAAGTAATTTAATAGGATCTCTGTGGTATTCATATAATTGATCTCCCTCATGTCTCCTAGGTGATATACTGGAGCCAATCACCTGGGCCCATCTGGACCTTCCCTCTCCCACAGACACGCACACTGAGAGGGGGAAGGAGAATGGAAAGTGGAATGCATAGAACCAGATAGAGAATGAAATTTAGCACACGGTGCATGCTGCTCTCATATGTTTGAATGAACCTGTACCCTGTTGATGGTAGGCTGATTGCAGTATGTATGTTGTATGTACGCTTTTTGTATTTAGCTCTAGAATTACACTGGGTACTAATGACACTGGTGACATTCTACTAGGAATGCAGAGACTAAACTTCACTGCATTGAAACTAAGTCAGAGGGCAATAACCATCAGGTCTTCCTACTACCTCCTCTATCTTCTCACTGAAACACTGTCTGAGGGCAATAACCATCAGGTCTTCCTACTACCTCCTCTATCTTCTCACTGAAACACTGTCTGAGGGCAATAACCATCAGGTCTTCCTACTACCTCTATCTTCTCACTGAAACACTGTCTGAGGGCAATAACCATCAGGTCTTCCTACTACCTCCTCTATCTTCTCACTGAAACACTGTCTGAGGGCAATAACCATCAGGTCTTCCTACTACCTCTATCTTCTCACTGAAACATTGTCTGAGGGCAATAACCATCAGGTCTTCCTACTACCTCCTCTATCTTCTCACTGAAACACTGTCTGAGGGCAAGAACCATCAGGTCTTTCTACTACCTCCTCTATCTTCTCACTGAAACACTGTCTGAGGGCAATAACCATCAGGTCTTCCTACTACCTCCTCTATCTTCTCACTGAAACACTGTCTGAGGGCAATAACCATCAGGTCTTCCTACTACCTCCTCTATCTTCTCACTGAAACACTGTCTGAGGGCAATAACCATCAGGTCTTCCTACTACCTCTATCTTCTCACTGAAACATTGTCTGAGGGCAATAACCATCAGGTCTTCCTACTACCTCCTCTATCTTCTCACTGAAACACTGTCTGAGGGCAATAACCATCAGGTCTTCCTACTACCTCTATCTTCTCACTGAAAAGAGATCCAGGCAGCTATCACCATAGAAACCCTCACCTGGATCTGTAACTACTGGATCAGGATCTGTAACTACTGGATCAGGATCTGTAACTACTGGATCAGGATCTGTAACTAATGGATCAGGATCTGTAACTTATGAGCAATTAGGTATAGTGAGTCAGAAGTTTTCGACCACACACACACACACGCACACGCCCACACACACACATGGATCAGTCCTCCTGTTCTTTGTGAAGTGCATTTGAGACTGTGTGTGGCATTTTATTGATATCAGCTTCCTTCCAGCGAATTTAACTGGTCAAACGATGTTCTCTTACCTTCATCATGGTTGTGCTTTAACTGTCTTTGTTTTGGGTTGTTTTACAGCAAGTCTGAAATCTGTGATTTAGTTTCACTCTTTGCTATCACACAATGTGCTATCACACAAACTTAATAAAACTCTGCACCTACATTGTAATTACACTGCTGAGGATGGGCTATCTTTATACCAGAGGGATGAAGTTCACAAACCATTACTTCATTAAAAGTCTGATTTTATTTTCAAAATGGTGCAGTTTTACTAAAAGCAGCCAGATAGCGATGGGAGAGGATGTGGCTTCAGACTACTGGCTCAGATAAAGCATGGAGTGTAAGGCAGGGCTGGTGTGTCTTTCTCAGGTGCTGTGTGTGTGTGTGTGTGTGTGTGTGTGAGATCTTTTGTTTAGGCAGGGGGTGTGAGTGTCATGGCGGCAGCTTGGACGGTAAACGCAGCGATGCTGATCTGTCGCCTCACTTCGTCCCACGCCTGTTTGGGATTGGCTGTACGCTCGATGTCGAACAGCGCATCATAAATGCCAGGGAAGGACTCGCCAGCATATTTATTATGACTGCTGGGAGCAAAGATCACATGTCTGGAGAGAGGGAAGAGGGTGAGAGAAAATACAATCTGATTCTAAACTGATCATAAAGACATTACACAGCATTGAGTATGTGCTGTAGCTGGCTCTCACCTGTAGAACGGTCGGCCAGGTAAACCTAGCGGGTCCACGAAGGCTCTCTCCAGGTACATTAGCTGGTCATTGACCATACGTATCTGTATAGGGCTGAGAGAGTACGGGGAACACACCTGTTAACACACTTCCACAACAATAAACACAACCTATGAAGACACGCTAGAAAGCACACACACACACACGCTCTCTTACTCTGTCCTGTCCAGAGTGTTGAGACGCTCATGGAAGTCCCTAGCAGCCACAGTGAAGTTCTCCACCGCAGAGAACAGAGAATCTGGACAAAAACAAATTAGACTTTGTAGGTGATGGGGGATTCAGAATGAGTGTCTTTGTATGTAAACGTGTGTGTTTTCTCTTACCGAATGATACCCCATATTTCACAAGAGCATCTGGGTGTTTCTGTCCCAGCTGAGCGATGGTGTGGGCGTACTTTGTCAGAGAGCCAGCGTATTGATTGGCATCGAGGGGGAGGAGCTGTGAATCAGCCAATAGGAAGATGAGGCCTCCCCTGACCTGAGCTACGGCTCTGAGCTTCCGGAAGGAAGGGTCGTAGAACCTCTCCACCAACTCAAAGGTCTCATACACACTGTGATACACTGGGTAGCTGCTGTACCGCTCTGTCTTCTACAAAGTAGAATACACACACCGCTTTGTTTGCATGAAAAAACATGAATGGGTTTTCCTACTTTAAATGCCCGATGATGACTCCCATGTTGATGCTGGCGGGCTATTGTATTGCATCAAAAGGACATCTGCAATGTGCTCCTGTCTCCAGGTTCACCCGTCAGCCCCCCAGAACAATGTCCCTCTCACCCTGTTCTTGGTGTATCGGGCCCTGCCTGCTGCGATGCCCAGTCGGATAAAATACGCCTCAAAGTCACTGCCTGAACCCAGCTTACTGATCCTACAGGGAGGGAGGGAGAGAGGGAGGGAGGGGGAGAGAGGGAGGGGGAGGGAGGGACGGGGAGGGAGGGAGGGAGAGAGGAAGGGAGGGGGAGGGAGAGAGGGAGGGGGTGGGAGGGGGAGAGGGAGGGAGGGAGAGAGGGAGGGGGAGAGAGAGAGGGAGGGGGGGGTGGGAGGGGGCGAGAGAGAGGGAGGGAGGGAGGGGGAGAGAGAGAGGGAGGGGGAGAGAGGGAGGGAGGGAGGGAGGGGGGAGAGAGGGAGGGAGAGGGGGAGAGAGAGAGGGAGAGGAAACCACAAAAGGTTGGTTCATATTGTAATTGTTTCTACACCAAATGAGTTAGTCTGGATAAGAGCATCTGCTAAATGACAAACATCTAAAATGTAAATAAAATCAATCAATAAAAGTGCAAGTGATCAGAGTGATAAGTCTATTGTGGTTGGTAGTGGGTCTGACCGGGGTGCATCGCGGTCATCTGTCCAGTTGTCGCGCTTGTGCCAGCTCTCATACAGAGACAACCCCTCCTCTCCCTCCTCTGGACTGGACACCTACAGAGAGGTATTGTTGTGTTATAGTCTGGAACTATGTCGGTCTACACCCTGTGAAAGTAACCACCTCTTCTGTTTACTTCTGTATCATGTCCCCTAATCTTTTGAATGGGTTTGATCAAATTCATCAAAACGCAGTCCTTTAATATACACAGTACCAGTCAAGTCTGGACACACCTACGGTACTCATTCAAGGGTTTTTCTTTATTTTTACTATTTTCTACATTGTAGAATAATAGTGAAGACATCAAAACTATGAAATAACACAAATGGAATCATGTAACTAAAAAAAAAGTGTTAAACAAATCAAAATATATTTTAGATTCGTCAAAGTAACCACCCTTTGCCTTGATGACAGCTTTACACACTCTTGCCATTCTCTCAACCAGCTTCATGAAGTAGTCACCTGGAATGCATTTCAATTAACAGGTGTGCCTTGTTAAAAGTTAATTTGTGGAATTTCTTTCCTTCTTGATGCGTTTGAGCCAACCAGTTGTGTTGTGACAAGGTAGGGGTGGTATACAGGAGATAGCCCTATTTGGTAAAAGACCAAGTCCATATTATGGCAAGAACAGCTCAAATAATCAAAGAGAAACAACAGTCCATCATTACTTTAAAACATGCAGGTCAATCATTTCAGAAAATTTCAAGTGCAGACGCAAAAGCCATCAAGCACTATGATGAAACTGGGAAGACCGAGAGTTACCTCTGCTGCAGAGGATAAATTCATTAGAGTGAACTGCACCTCAGATTGCAGCACAAATAAATGCTTCACAGAGTTCAAGTAATAGACACATCTCAACATCAACTGTTCAGAGGAGACTACGTGAATCAGGCCTTCATTGTCAAATTGCTGCAAAGAAACAACTACTAAAGGACACCAATGACAAGAGACTTGCTTGGGCCAAGAAACACGAGCAATGGACATTGCTGGAAATCTTTGGTCTAATGAGTCCACATTTGAGATTTTTGGTTTCAACTGCTGTGTCTTTGTGAGATGCAGAGTAGGTGAACGGATGATCTCCGCTTGTGTGGTTCCCACCGTGAAGCATGGAGGTGTGATGGTGTGGGGGTGCTTTGCTGGTGACACTGTCTGTGATTTACTTACAATTCAAGGCACAGCATTCTGCAGCGATACGCCCATCCCATCTGGTTTGCGCTTAGGGACTATAATTTGTTTTTCAACAGGATAATGACCCAAAACACACCTCCAGGCTGTGTAACGGCTATTTGACCAAGAAGGAGAGTGATGGAGTGCTGCATCAGATGACCTGGCCTCCACAATCACCCGACCTCAACCCAATTGAGATGGTTTGGGATGAGTTGGACCGCAGAGTGAAGGAAAAGCAGCCAACAAGTGATCAGTATATGTGGGAACTCCTTCAAAACTGTTGGAAAAGCATTCCTCATGAAGCTGGTTGAGAGAATGCCAAGAGTGTGCAAAGCTGTCATCAAGGCAAAGCGTGCCTACTTTGAAGAATCTAAAATATATTTAGAATTGTTTAACACTTTTTTGGTTACTAGAGGATTCCATATGTGTTATTTCATCGTTTTGATGTCTTCACTATTATTCTACAATGTAGAAAATAGTAAAAATAAAGAAAACCCCTTGAATAAGTAGGTGTGTCCAAACTTTTCACTGGTACTGTATATTGTGAGGGCATTTTGAAGTTAAACCTTACTAATGCTTGTGTCCTAAAACATCTGTCTATAAGCCTAGGCATTGGGTTTGAGATTGTCATATAAACTAACTCACAGAAGATAGAAAAGTGTGTATGCTCATTAATAGAGGCCTGTCCTGACTGTTTGAGTGTATAGAATGACCCCATGATGTCTGGCCACAGCCAAGAATTGCCAGAAACGGACTGGTTCCTCTTGATCGGAGACAGAGTAAAGGTTATATCCTGCACACCAGTAACAGAGCTCTTGTTCTGTTTGGAGCCTGTATCTGGGCCAAAGACTCATGTTTTCTGTGTGTGTGACCAGTACAACCATACATCATCTGGGCCGACAGTCAAAGGCGCTTGCTTGCCCAACTTGGGGGAACCGTTGAGCTACTGTTAGAGGAAGTATGTATGGAGTGTCATCCTGTCATTCTGGCCGATATTGTCCTCTCAGTTGCGACAGAGTGAGGCAACCTTTTCCCCTAGTTGTCTCCCCTCACACACACACATACACATACATAGGGTCAGGTGTTTTGCAGATGCTTGCATGGGGTAGCGTGACTATATAAATGTTCCTGTACTCTGTACATGAGGCTCTCACTTCATCTCACCTGTGTGGCTGGGGCGACCAGCCTCCTAATTATAATGCGTTTTTAATAAAAGTAATACCTTGACTAATTATTGATTTAGCCTCTCCTCATTATTAGTTAAAGGTAGAATTTCCACCACAATATAAAATTACATTTGTGTTTGTGGATGAATTATACTTCTGCCAGAAGCCTTATATGAAGTTTCTGTGCTGAAAACCATTCGTTATGTTTTTGCCCATTGAATACCATTCAAAAAGTGTTCAAAAGTTCAAAAACTACAACGCTACTTCCTGGAAAGCAACGCGCCACAGTGTAATCCTGAAATAGACAGTTGATAGACAGCTGATTCAAGTTTACCTGTTTGGTGATGTCGTACACCAAGGTGTGGAGAGAGGGAGTGCAGTCTATCCTCAATGTGTACATACCTGCAACACACAAAGAAACACACACACACACACACCTGAGTGTCATTTTCACATGTGACAAACCACACAACCCCCCCCCCAACACACACACACAAACTCACCCTCTATCGCTGAGTCTGCATTGATGTAAGCCACTGCTCTCTGCTGCAGCACTTTGGCGTTTTCCTGTCAAGGAGAAAGAGACAGGACAGACATTTTGATTAGAGTTTAATCCTCTCTGTTAACAGAGGACTACAGTACACGTTTCCCTCGCCACAACCTCACATAATGTGTGTAGTACCTCAGCCCACTCTGTTGATCCCAGCAGTCCAAACTCCTCTGCATCCCAACTGGCAAATACTATGGTCCTCCTGGGCCTCCAGCCTATAACACACACACACACACACACACACACACACACACACACAGAACACACACACACACACACACACACACACACACACACACACACACACACACACACACACACACACACACACACACACACACACACACACACACACACACACACACACACACACACACACACAGAAAGTCCAGAGAAAACACACACTGGGTCAAATGCATTGAATCTCTAAAATATACAGCACTTCTTGGAGTCAAACATAATATGAGGAAACAGGCCTAATAGAACATTCTAGAACATGACTGAGAACTACTCCAGACTGCTACAGTATGGGAACATTCTAGAACAATACAGAGAACTACTCCAGAATGCTACAGCTTGGAAACATTCTAGAACAATACAGAGAACTACTCCAGACTGCTACAGCATGGGAACATTCTAGAACAATACAGAGAACTACTCCAGACTGCTACAGCATGGGAACATTCTAGAACAATACAGAGAACTACTCCAGACTGCTACAGCATGGGAACATTCTAGAACAATACAGAGAACTACTCCAGACTGCTACAGCATGGGAACATTCTAGAACAATACAGAGAACTACTCCAGACTGCTACAGCATGGGACCAGTCATCCTTACAGAGTTTTGCATGCAGATTACACCTGTGTCTGCTGTTTTATGTTTTTATGATGCAGCTGCAGTCATAAAGACTTGTCTCAGCACATAGTGGTTTGTGTTTTTAAATGCATGTTAATCTGACCCCCACACACACACACACCTTTTCTGAGCAGTTTCCCGGCGCTCCTTACACTCTCGTGCACCACGGCAGCTCCCGTTACCGGGTCGATCCCCCCGAACACCCAGGCATCCCGGTGGCCCCCCAGGATCACATAGCGGTCTGCCAACAATGGAAAGAGGAGGGGGGGGGGGGGGGGGGCACAATCACCATCTACGGTGCTCCTAATTCTGTTGTGAATCAAGTGTTGTGCCAGGTATTTGAAACAAAACAGTGATGATAGTTGTTGGTGTTGAGTTGTGTAGAGGAAGCTCCAGACTGTGTACAGCCAGCTCTGAACTGTCTCCCAACGTCCTGTCCCCTGGCTTCCATAAAGCCGGTCAACAGGCCCTTACTAGAACATTCAGAGAAGGCTGTGGGAAGTGGTACCTGGCTCCACGGCCCCTCGTAACCTCCCGATGACGTTGTATATCCGGGTCACCTGGTTGTTGGTGTGGATGTTCATACGTACCTTCCTGAGAACCACAGAGAGGAGACAGAGAGGAAACAGAGACAGAGACAGAGAGGAGACAGAGAGGAAACAGAGACAGAGACAGAGAGGAGACAGAGAGGAAACAGAGACAGAGAGGAGACAGAGACAGAGAGGAAACAGAGACAGAGAGGAAACAGAGACAGAGACAGAGAGGAGACAGAGAGGAAACAGAGACAGAGACAGAGAGGAGACAGAGAGGAAACAGAGACAGAGAGGAGACAGAGACAGAGAGGAAACAGAGACAGAGAGGAGACAGAGACAGAGAGGAAACAGAGACAGAGAGGAAACAGAGACAGAGACAGAGAGGAGACAGAGAGGAAACAGAGACAGAGACAGAGAGGAGACAGAGAGGAAACAGAGACAGAGAGGAGACAGAGACAGAGAGGAAACAGAGACAGAGAGGAAACAGAGACAAAGACAGAGAGGAGACAGAGAGGAAACAGAGACAGAGAGGAGACAGAGACAGAGAGGAAACAGAGACAGAGAGGAAACAGAGACAGAGAGGAGACAGAGACAGAGAGGAGACAGAGACAGAGAGGAGACAGAGACAGAGAGGAGAAAGAGACAGACAGAGAGGAAACAGAGACAGAGAGGAGACAGAGAGGAAACAGAGACAGAGAGGAGACAGAGAGGAAACAGAGACAGAGAGGAAACAGAGACAGAGAGGAAACAGAGACAGAGAGGAAACAGACACAGAGAGGAGACAGAGAGGAAACAGAGACAGAGACAGAGAGGAAACAGAGACAGAGAGGAGACAGAGACAGAGAGGAGACAGAGACAGAGAGGAGACAGAGACAGAGAGGAAACAGAGACAGAGAGGAGACAGAGACAGAGAGGAAACAGAGACAGAGAGGAGACAGAGACAGAGAGGAGACAGAGACAGACAGAGAGGAGACAGAGACAGAGAGGAAACAGAGGGGAGACAGAGAGGAGACAGAGAGGAAACAGAGACAGAGAGGAGACAGAGACAGAGAGGAAACAGAGACAGAGAGGAAACAGAGACAGAGACAGAGAGGAGACAGAGAGGAAACAGAGACAGAGACAGAGAGGAGACAGAGAGGAAACAGAGACAGAGAGGAGACAGAGACAGAGAGGAAACAGAGACAGAGAGGAGACAGAGACAGAGAGGAAACAGAGACAGAGAGGAAACAGAGACAGAGACAGAGAGGAGACAGAGAGGAAACAGAGACAGAGACAGAGAGGAGACAGAGAGGAAACAGAGACAGAGAGGAGACAGAGACAGAGAGGAAACAGAGACAGAGAGGAAACAGAGACAAAGACAGAGAGGAGACAGAGAGGAAACAGAGACAGAGAGGAGACAGAGACAGAGAGGAAACAGAGACAGAGAGGAAACAGAGACAGAGAGGAGACAGAGACAGAGAGGAGACAGAGACAGAGAGGAGACAGAGACAGAGAGGAAACAGAGACAGAGAGGAGAAAGAGACAGACAGAGAGGAAACAGAGACAGAGAGGAGACAGAGAGGAAACAGAGACAGAGAGGAGACAGAGAGGAAACAGAGACAGAGAGGAAACAGAGACAGAGAGGAAACAGAGACAGAGAGGAAACAGACACAGAGAGGAGACAGAGAGGAAACAGAGACAGAGACAGAGAGGAAACAGAGACAGAGAGGAGACAGAGACAGAGAGGAGACAGAGACAGAGAGGAGACAGAGACAGAGAGGAAACAGAGACAGAGAGGAGACAGAGACAGAGAGGAAACAGAGACAGAGAGGAGACAGAGACAGAGAGGAGACAGAGACAGACAGAGAGGAGACAGAGACAGAGAGGAGACAGAGGGGAGACAGAGAGGAGACAGAGAGGAAACAGAGACAGAGAGGAGACAGAGACAGAGAGGAGACAGAGACAGAGAGGAGACAGAGAGGAGACAGAGACAGAGAGGAGACAGAGAGGAGACAGAGACAGAGAGGAGACAGAGACAGAGACAGAGAGGAGACAGAGACAGAGAGGAGACAGAGACAGAGAGGAGACAGAAAGGAGACAGAGAGGAGACAGAGACAGAGAGGAGACAGAGAGGAGACAGAGACAGAGGGGAGACAGAGAGGAGACAGAGACAGAGAGGAGACAGAGAGGAGACAGAGAGGAGACAGAGACAGAGAGGAGACAGAGACAGAGAAGAGACAGAAAGGAGACATAGACAGAGAGGAGACAGAAAGGAGACAGAGAGGAGACAGAGACAGAGAGGAGACAGAAAGGAGACATAGACAGAGAGGAGACAGAAAGGAGACAGAGAGGAGACAGAGACAAAGAGGAGACAGAAAGGAGACAGAGACAGAGAGGAGACAGAAAGGAGACAGAGAGGAGACAGAGACAGAGAGGAGACAGAGAGGAGACAGAGACAGAGAGGAGACAGAAAGGAGACAGAGACAGAGAGGAGACAGAAAGGAGACATAGACAGAGAGGAGACAGAAAGGAGACAGAGAGGAGACAGAGACAAAGAGGAGACAGAAAGGAGACAGAGACAGAGAGGAGACAGAGACAGAGAGGAGACAGAGACAGAGAGGAGACAGAAAGGAGACAGAGACAGAGAGGAGACAGAGAGGAGACAGAGACAGAGAGGAGACAGGGACAGAGAGGAAACAGAGACAGAGAGGAGACAGAGACAGAGAGGAGACAGAGACAGAGAGGAGACAGAGAGGAGACAGAGACAGAGAGGAGACAGAGACAGAGAGGAGACAGAGAGGAGACAGAGACAGAGCCAGAGAGGAGACAGAGACAGAGAGGAGACAGAGAGGAGACAGAGCCAGAGAGGAGACAGAGACAGAGAGGAGACAGAGAGGAGACAGAGACAGAGCCAGAGAGGAGACAGAGACAGAGAGGAGACAGAGAGGAGACAGAGCCAGAGAGGAGACAGAGACAGAGAGGAGACAGAGAGGAGACAGAGACAGAGCCAGAGAGGAGACAGAGACAGAGAGGAGACAGAGCCAGAGAGGAGACAGAGCCAGAGAGGAGACAGAGACAGAGACAGAGAGGAGACAGAGACTACATTGATGTTGTTTCAGTAATCCCAATTCTCCTCCACTGTTGTTGATGGGAACAAAGAGAGCCCCTCCCTCACCCCTAGCCTTGGTGCCAATCTGTTCCTCTTCTCTTACCAACTCCTTATGGAATCGTCATGCAGAACGTGTTTGTCTTGACAATGACAATGGTGTAGGCAAAAGCACAAACAGATCTGGGAGCAGGCTACCTCTGCCCTACTCGTTGTGTGAAAATGTGTGTGTGTCAATCTCTCTCTCACAGAACACAGAGGAAGCCTGTATTCTACTGCTCTGGGCAACACTCCAGAGAATTAGAGAGAGAGAGGGGACGGCCTTCTGAGTGGCGCAGTGATCTAAGGCACTGCATCGCAGAGTTTCGGCGTCGCTACAGCCTGGGGATCGACTACAGCTGTGGCACAACCCGCCGTGACTGGGTGTCCCATAGCGTCATCCGGGTTAGGGGAGGGTTTGGCCGAGGGGGGGGGGCTTTACTTGGCTCATTGCGCTCTAGTGACTCCTTGTGGCGGGTTAAGTGAGCGGGTGTTAAGAAGTGCGGCTTGGCAGGTTATGTTTCGGAGGACGCATGACTTGACCTTCACCTCTCCTGAGCCTGTTAGGGAGTTGCAGCGATGAGACCAGATCGTAATCACCAAATAGGGGGTATTAATTACACACCAAAAACTAAAAAGGAGGAGGAGAGGTTAGAGAAGGGGAAGGGAGGGAGAGAGAGGGCTGAAGGAGACTTCAGGGAGAGAGGTTAGAGAAGGGGAAGGGAGGGAGAGAGGTTAGAGAAGGGGAAGGGAGGGAGAGAGGTTAGAGAAGGGGAAGGGAGAGAGAGAGGTTAGAGAAGGGGAAGGGAGGGAGAGAGGTTAGAGAAGGGGAAGGGAGGGAGAGAGAGAGGTTAGAGAAGGGGAAGGGAGGGAGAGAGAGAGGCCAGAGAAGGGGAAGGGAGGGAGAGAGGTTAGAGAAGGGGAAGGGAGAGAGAGAGGTTAGAGAAGGGGAAGGGAGGGAGAGAGAGAGGTTAGAGAAGGGGAAGGGAGGGAGAGAGAGAGGTTAGAGAAGGGGAAGGGAGGGAGAGAGAGAGGTTAGAGAAGGGAAAGGGAGGGAGAGAGAGAGGTTAGAGAAGGGGAAGGGAGGGAGAGAGAGAGGTTAGAGAAGGGGAAGGGAGGGAGAGAGGTTAGAGAAGGGGAAGGGAGGGAGAGAGAGAGGCCAGAGAAGGGGAAGGGAGGGAGAGAGGTTAGAGAAGGGGAAGGGAGAGAGAGAGGTTAGAGAAGGGGAAGGGAGGGAGAGAGAGAGGTTAGAGAAGGGAAAGGGAGGGAGAGAGAGAGGTTAGAGAAGGGGAAGGGAGGGAGAGAGGTTAGAGAAGGGGAAGGGAGGGAGAGAGAGAGGTTAGAGAAGGGGAAGGGAGGGAGAGAGAGAGGTTAGAGAAGGGGAAGGGAGGGAGAGAGAGAGGTTAGAGAAGGGGAAGGGAGGGAGAGAGAGAGGTTAGAGAAGGGGAAGGGAGGGAGAGAGGTTATATAAGGGGAAGGGAGGGAGAGAGAGAGGCCAGAGAAGGGGAAGGGAGGGAGAGAGGTTAGAGAAGGGGAAGGGAGAGAGAGAGGTTAGAGAAGGGGAAGGGAGGGAGAGAGAGAGGTTAGAGAAGGGAAAGGGAGGGAGAGAGAGAGGTTAGAGAAGGGGAAGGGAGAGAGAGAGGTTAGAGAAGGGGAAGGGAGGGAGAGAGAGAGGTTAGAGAAGGGGAAGGGAGGGAGAGAGAGAGGTTAGAGAAGGGGAAGGGA
>NC_074688.1:9472665-9537665 GCF_029448725.1 Salvelinus fontinalis | reverse complement strand
ACTGTCAATAATAACACTGTCAATAATAACACTGTCAATAATAACACTGTCAATAATAACACTGTCAATAATAACACTGTCAATAATAACACTGTCAATAATAACACAATAACACTGTCAATAATAACACTGTCAATAATAACACAATAACACTGTCAATAATAACACTGTCAATAATAACACAATAACACTGTCAATAATAACACTGTCAATAATAACACAATAACACTGTCAATAATAACACTGTCAATAATAACACAATAACACTGTCAATAATAACACTGTCAATAATAACACAATAACACTGTCAATAATAACACTGTCAATAATAACACTGTCAATAATAACACTGTCAATAATAACACTGTCAATAATAACACTGTCAATAATAACACTGTCAATAATAACACTGTCAATAATAACACTGTCAATAATAACACAATAACACTGTCAATAATAACACTGTCAATAATAACACTGTCAATAATAACACTGTCAATAATAACACTGTCAATAATAACACTGTCAATAATAACACAATAACACTGTCAATAATAACACAATAACACTGTCAATAATAACACAATAACACTGTCAATAACAACACTGTCAATAATAACACTGTCAATAATAACATAATAACACTGTCAATAATAACACAATAACACCGTCAATAACAACACTGTCAATAATAACACTGTCAATAATAACATAATAACACTGTCAATAATAACATAATAACACTGTCAATAATAACATAATAACACCGTCAATAATAACACAATAACACTGTCAATAATAACATAATAACACTGTCAATAATAACATAATAACACTGTCAATAATAACACTGTCAATAATAACATAATAACACTGTCAATAATAACATAATAACACTGTCAATAATAACACTGTCAATAATAACATAATAACACTGTCAATAATAACACAATAACACCGTCAATAACAACACTGTCAATAATAACACTGTCAATAATAACACTGTCAATAATAACACAATAACACTGTCAATAATAACACTGTCAATAATAACACTGTCAATAATAACACTGTCAATAATAACACTGTCAATAATAACACAATAACACTGTCAATAATAACATAATAACACTGTCAATAATAACACTGTCAATAATAACACTGTCAATAATAACATAATAACACTGTCAATAATAACACTGTCAATAATAACACAATAACACTGTCAATAATAACACTGTCAATAATAACACAATAACACTGTCAATAATAACACAATAACACTGTCAATAATAACACTGTCAATAATAACACTGTCAATAATAACACTGTCAATAATAACACTGTCAATAATAACACTGTCAATAATAACACTGTCAATAATAACACAATAACACTGTCAATAATAACACAATAACACTGTCAATAATAACACTGTCAATAATAACACTGTCAATAATAACACTGTCAATAATAACACTGTCAATAATAACACTGTCAATAATAACACTGTCAATAATAACACTGTCAATAATAACACAATAACACTGTCAATAATAACACTGTCAATAATAACACTGTCAATAATAACACTGTCAATAATAACACAATAACACTGTCAATAATAACACTGTCAATAATAACATAATAACACTGTCAATAATAACACTGTCAATAATAACACAATAACACTGTCAATAATAACACAATAACACTGTCAATAATAACATAATAACACTGTCAATAATAACACTGTCAATAATAACACAATAACACTGTCAATAATAACACTGTTAATAATAACATAATAACACTGTCAATAATAACACAATAACACTGTCAATAATAACACAATAACACTGTCAATAATAACACAATAACACTGTCAATAATAACATAATAACACCGTCAATAACAACACTGTCAATAATAACACTGTCAATAATAACACAATAACACTGTCAATAATAACACAATAACACCGTCAATAACAACACTGTCAATAATAACACTGTCAATAATAACACTGTCAATAATAACACAATAACACTGTCAATAATAACACTGTCAATAATAACACTGTCAATAATAACACTGTCAATAACAACACTGTCAATAATAACACTGTCAATAATAACACTGTCAATAATAACACTGTCAATAACAACACTGTCAATAATAACACTGTCAATAATAACACTGTCAATAACAACACTGTCAATAATAACACTGTCAATAATAACACAATAACACTGTCAATAATAACATAATAACACCGTCAATAACAACACTGTCAATAATAACACTGTCAATAATAACACAATAACACTGTCAATAATAACACAATAACACTGTCAATATTAACACTGTCAATAATAACACTGTCAATAATAACACTGTCAATAATAACACTGTCAATAATAACACTGTCAATAACAACACTGTCAATAATAACACTGTCAATAATAACACAATAACACTGTCAATAATAACACTGTCAATAATAACACTGTCAATAATAACACTGTCAATAATAACACTGTCAATAACAACACTGTCAATAATAACACTGTCAATAATAACACAATAACACTGTCAATAATAACACAATAACACCGTCAATAACAACACTGTCAATAATAACACTGTCAATAATAACACTGTCAATAATAACACTGTCAATAATAACACTGTCAATAATAACACAATAACACTGTCAATAATAACATAATAACACTGTCAATAATAACACAATAACACTGTCAATAATAACACTGTCAATAATAACACTGTCAATAATAACACTGTCAATAATAACACAATAACACCGTCAATAATAACACTGTCAATAATAACACTGTCAATAATAACACTGTCAATAATAACACTGTCAATAATAACACTGTCAATAATAACACAATAACACTGTCAATAATAACATAATAACACTGTCAATAATAACACAATAACACCGTCAATAACAACACTGTCAATAATAACACTGTCAATAATAACACTGTCAATAATAACACTGTCAATAATAACACTGTCAATAATAACACAATAACACTGTCAATAATAACAAAGTATACACAAAGTAGACAAATTATTTTAAAAAGAAAGTAATAAAACAAGATGGACATATTGTAAAATGTACAGAATGTAGTGTGAATACGACTCAGTGTTATAGATGAGTAGTAAAGAGAATAGTGAGTGGAGCAACAGTAGTATATATAATAAATACAGGCAGCAGTGGTGTGTGAGAGTGTATGTGTGTGTTTGTGTATGTGCATGTGTGTGTCTGCTTTTGTGTGTGTGTGTGTGTGTGTGTGTTTGTGTGAAGTGGGAATGCAGAGAGTCTGTGCAAATATTCAGGTGGGCGGCAGGTACACTACCGTTCAAAAGTTTGGGGTCACTTAGAAATGTCCTTGTTTTTGAAACAACGTCAACAGTGAGGAGGCGACTCTGGGATGCTTAGCTAACACAACGTGCCATTGGAACACAGGAGTGATGGTTGCTGATAATGGGCCTCTGTACGCCTATGTAGATATTCCATTAAAAATCAGCCGTTTCCAGCTACAATAGTCATTTACAACATTAACAATGTCTACAGTGTATTTCTTATCAATTTGACGTTATTGGCCAGAAAATGTGCTTTTCTTTCAAAAACAAGGACATTTCTAAGTGACCCCAAACTTCTGAACGGTAGTGTATGTGCAGGTGAATAGCCAGGGGTTAAATACAGTTGTATGGCCTGAAGGTAGAAACTGTCTCTGAGCCTGTTGGTCCGGGGCCTGATGCTCCAATAGGCTACTTACTAGAGCTGTTTCACAGTTAATGCACGCCAGAGAAATACTGTTATTGAGTAACACCTTACTGTAATTTAGCTTTTAGTGTGTGTGTGTGTGTCTGTCATGTGTTATGACGCTAGTAACAGAGAAGGTACAAAGGACAGCATATGTGAACTGTGCTTGTGGAGTAGTAGACTCTGGCATAACTGTGAAAGTCTGACACACACACATTCACACACATTCACGAAGTGGATAATTGTGCATTCCTGTCTTTTCCAAAATACATGTACAGTTGAAGTCGGAAGTTTACATACACTTAGGTTGGAGTCATTAAAACTCGTTTTTCAACCACTCCACAAATTTCTTGTTAACAAACTATAGTTTTGGCAAGTTGGTTAGAACATCTACATTGTGCATGACACAAGGAATTTTTCCAATAATTATTTACAGACAGATTATTTCACTTATAATTCACTGTATCACAATTCCAGTGGGTCAGAAGTTTACATACACTAACGTACTTTAGTGCGAAAAGTGCAAATCAATCCCAGAACAACAGCAAAGGACCCTGTGAAGATGCTGGAGGAAACAGGTACAAAAGTATCTATATCCACAGTAAAACGAGTCCTATTTCGACATAACCTAAAAGAAAGCTCAGCAAGGAAGAAGCCACTGCTCCAAAACCGCCATAAAAAAGCCATACTACGGTTTGCAACTGCACATGGGGACAAAGATCATACTTTTTGGAGAAATGTCCTCTCGTCTGATGAAAAAAAATAGAACTGTTTGGCCATAATGACCATTGTTATGTTTAGAGGAAAAAGGGGGAGGCTTGCAAGCTGAAGAACACCATCCCAACCGTGAAGCACAGGGGTGGCAGCATCATGTTATGGGGGTGCTTTGCTGCAGGAAGGACTGGTGGACTTCACAAAATAGATGGCATCATGAGGAAGGAAAAGTATATGGATATATTGAAGCAACATCTCAATACATCAGTCAGGAAGTTAAAGCAAATGGGTCTTCCAAATGGACAATGACCCCAAGCATACTTCCAAAGTTGTGGCAAATGGCTTAAGGACAACAAAGTCAAGGTATTGGAATGGCCATCACACAGCCCTGACCTCAATCCCATAGAAAATTTGTGGGAAGAACTGAAAAAGCGTGTGCGAGCAAGGAGGCCTACAAACCTGACTCAGCTACACCAGCTCTGTCAGAAGGAATGGGCCAAAATCCACTCAACTTATTGTGGGAAGCTTGTGGAAGGCTACCCAAAACCTTTGACCCAAGTTAAACAATTTAAAGGCAATGCTACCAAATACTAATTGAGTGTGTGTAAACTTCTGACCCACTGGAAATCCTTCTCTCTACCATTATTCTGACATTTCACATTCTTAAAATAAAGTGGTGATCTTAACTGACTTAAGACAGGGAATCTTTACTAGGATTAAATGTCAGGAATTGTGAAAAACTGAGTTTAAATGTATTTGGCTAAGGTGTATGTAAACTTCTGGACTTCAACTGTAGGTCACAGTTCATCTCAGAGCTGACTGAGGAATGTAGGTATGGTCACTTGTGTGCGGTTATCCCACTCTACTATGTTGATTCCTCAATAGAGGAACGTGTTATTTGACAAGGCGTTTTTGTAACCCTGTGTTAAGACTACTTTTTCGTATTCAGACTGTTAGTAGAAACACACTGCGATTTCAGACGTTTGAAAAGATGCTTTGCGAACTATAACACTCCTTTCTCCGTGCTCACCAAAAAATAAAACAATTGCCTCAGACAGATGCATATTATAGTTCTTAAACTTGGTATTATTATAAACTTCACTATGAAATGCAAAAGTAACAAGAGCTTACAATACCACTACTACTATCATTCGCCAGTAAAAGGAAACTTTAACTTCTTAAAATGTGTTTAACTTGTGGATAATCAGCGCCTAAAATGTCATTATAACTCACCTATTATAAACCCGGTCAGGAAAAACGATGTTATAACGATGAGCCAACATATCCACTGCACGAGCCTGCTTTCGGTTTTCATTGTCCCGCTTGGTAACACTCCGAAACACCGACCGCATTCAACAAGATAATGGAGTGCATGTGTGTGAAAAGCAGAGGGAGAGAGAAAGAGAGAGGGAGGGGGGGGACTGTCAAAAGTGTCCAAGAGAGAATATACAGAGGGAGAGTAGAAAGGGGTGGAGGAGAGGGGAGAGTTTGCTGCAGTAGGCCTAGATTTACAACTATAAATTACATTTTCAGCTTAATTATCATATCATTACCTCGTTTGTCTGAGTTTCTCGTAGTTTATATAAATAGTTCTGTGACATTTTCCCACAGTCTTGTGCAGCCCGCGGTCGCGCTTGACCCCTTGCGCTCAGTTCGGCCTCTGCGCAGCTCCAGGACAGCTGCAGGCGGCCTGTGCCTCTTTCATGCGGTGGGCTCGAGCATGAAGCTCTGGAATGTGCGCTGGGGAAACGTTCCAAGAGTGACACTCCGTCAGCAGCAGACACAGACCTGATTCAGACTTCTGCCTGTGCCTGCCTAACCTAACGTAGCAGTCGTAATATTACACAGGTGAATAGTAGGTGCAACGGTGCCTGCCTGTAGTATGCGTGCGCACAATTGCCTCTGCAAAGAGGTCTCGAACTTCATGGCACAGGTCTGAGTAGGCTATATATAAGCCTGTAGACTAGTGCACAGTGTCTGGTTCAAGCCCCACCATAGCTGTACACCCATGCTAGTGATTTATAGTGGTGATTGTGAACAACAGATTAAAATGACACTGTCAACTTGTTTTTGGGTACGATTGGTGGCAATCTATCTTCCAAATTGCAATGGGCGGTTATAGCCACAGTGAGGCACTAGTAGCCTATTGACTAAACTAGACCTAACCCCTTTTTCAAAAGCAGGCAATGGCGGAACAGAGGAGAGGACTCGAGCAAAAACAATTGAGATTCTCCCACTGTCTTATTGCAGACTCCTGTAATGAATAAACTTTCCTCTTTCACTGTCTCTTAAAATTAATATTTGACAAAAAATTGGTGATAATTACAAAAGGTTCAGGATAGCAGCACTGTCATGTAATAACTGTTAGCTCCTTAATGTTTACAATTCAAGAGGCTATATCATCTTCTAGGCTTTTCTGTCTATGTTTTATCTTCTCTGGGGGGGGGGGGGGGGGGGGGGGGGCCGACGTTGCACTCCCTGCTCTATAATAACCTACCGTTGTTTTCATGTTGCTTTCACCGCAGACACAACAGTGGAGACTGAAGAACCGTGGAAAATTACCCACACGACCATGAAGTGCCGTGGCGCCCTCACCCGTTAGAAAAAGAGAAAGACTGGGGAGAAAGAGAGAGGGGAGGAGGAGAAAACGACAAGCCGGTTCGCCGGTGCTAAAACACTCCACGCTGTGCACAAGGACGCCGGGACAGAAATGCCCCCCAAAGACATGCGAGACATTCGAGTGCCAGTTTATCGGGAGTGATTCGCAAAGAGACGGGTTTGTGTCACTCACTGGTAGGAGGAGATTCGGAGTCAAACAAAAGGGATTGATTTTCCGTAAACTCCCAAACTGGAAAACTTGGCGGCGGTCGGTGAGGCTGAAACATGGCTTTGTCAGTGCGGAGTTGGGTCGCGAACGAGGGAGGAAAACACTTGGTTCTGGTAAGAATAGTACAACCTAATCCCGAGACAACACTTTTATTACACTATTACACTGTTATGACATGCTTTTACTATTGCAAAGAAAAGTAACTGAGTGGAGCTGTTGCAATTTACAATCTCGATCCTAACTGGAAATTGGAAAGCAGCCTAACTAACACGTGAAGAGAGTGCTGTGGCGATTGGATGTTGTCATCATCAATCATTATCAATAATCATCTTCATCATCATCAGCAGCACCACTGATATCTTGTGTGTGTGTGTGTGTGTGTGTGTGTGTGTGTGTGTGTGTGTGTGTGTGTGTGTGTGTGTGTGTGTGTGTGTGTGTGTGTGTGTGTGTGTGTGTGTGTGTGTGTGTTTGTGTTAGGTGCTGTGGCTGGGCGCTAACACCTTGCTGTTCATGAGGACGTTCCTATTGTACTACTGTGGGCAGCAGTACCACTACCTCCATCAGATGCTCGGGGTAAGACGCCAGTCCAGCACACTGCTATTATACCGTAATCCCAGAACAGAATGTATGTGATCATCAACTAGATACAGCTTCTTGGGCGGATGGTCGGGGGCCGTAACATAATTACAAATCATTTGTAGACTGCAGATAGACCGCAAAAAACCCTAACAGAGATAATATTTGACTAAGACATAATAATTTCAAACCTTGCTGACATTTGTATACAATCACGTGTCTCTCTATTATCCGTGGGAATACTTGGAAACAGGTTACACAAATTAAAATAACCTGGAGCTGATTTCTTGGATAAAAAAAAATATTTTTGCTTAGAAAACTTGGGGGGCCAAATAAAACTACAAGTGGGCCAAATTCGGGCCGCTGGCCGTCATTTGGGGAACTCCTGGTGTATGGGGTGTGTGTATGTACTGTATGTAACACCCATACACACAAACGTCTCCTTTAATTTTAGGGTTAGGGGGTTCCTATTCAGTAGCTGATATTTATATTAAGACACTGGATGGAGCCCAGAGACTTGGTGACATTCAGTTGACGCTCTGTGAGCATGGTGTATTTGTTGTCACATGTCGTTCTGGGTCGCCGGTTTAGGCCACTAAAACAGCTACTTGTCCTTCACAATCAAACAAATTCCATTTAAATGCTGTGAGACATATTTTCTTGACTGTTTGGTCTATTGGCCTCTCAAGCTAATATAAATGTTTTTATTTAAATATAACTCTGATGTTCTGGTTATACTTTGCATACAGTTACCATTCCACAGCTGAACCTGGTCTAAAAGAGCATTAAGGGAGACTGTCAGGATCCTTAGCCCTAGCTCAGTGACACTGGTACCAGTGGTCATAATCTAGGACCAGGAGTTGTTCCTGACTACATGGCCTGACCAAGAAAAACTCTAGTGCAAAACAAATATGGAAGTTCTATCTAAAAGGCAGTAACTCCCCCACACACCTCTGGCAGGCTATCTGTATGAAGTAGGTGAGTCCTTCATACACTCCTCATACTTCTAGAAGGGCAAGTGTGGGCACGCCACTGGTCTCTGAATGAATTCCTGGGTAGCAGCTTTACACACGTGTGAGAGAGAGACAAAGAGAGAGAGAGAGAGGCAGAGAGAGAGCCAGAGAGACTGTTGCAGAGAGACAGGCAGAGGAACTGAGGCAGAGAAACTGAGGCAGAGAGACTGAGGCAGAGAGAGAGGCAGAGAGAGAGGCAGAGAAAGAGAGAGAAAGAGACAGAGGGAGACAGAGAGAGACAGAGAGAGAGACAGAGAGAGAGACAGAGAGAGAGGCAGAGCGAGAGAGACAGAGAGAGAGACAGAGAGAGAGGCAGAGAAAGAGAGAGAGAGAGACAGAGAGAGAGACAGAGAGAGAGGCAGAGAAAGAGGCAGATAGAGAGAGACAGAGAGAGAGGCAGATACAGAGAAAAACAAAGAACAAACAGCTAAAACACATACATGATCAATTAAACAGTTTAGAGTCAGCTATTAAAGACTACCAGAACCCACTGGATTCTCCAATTACACTGAACAAAAATATAAAGATTTTACTGAGTTACAGTTCATATAAGGATATCAATCAATTGAAATACATTAATTAGGCCCTAGTCTAGGGATTTCACATGACTGGGAATACAGATATGCATCTGTTGGTCACAGATACCTTAAAAAAAAGGCAGAGGCGTGGATCAGAAAACCAGTCAGTATCTGGTGTGACCACCATTTGCCTCATTCAGCGCGACACATCTCTTTCGCATATAGTTGATCAGGCTGTTGATTGTGGCCTGTGGAATGTTGTCCCACTCCTCCTCAATGGCTGTGTGAAGTTGCTGGATTTTGGCGGGAACTGGAACACGCTGTCGTACAAGTTGATCCAGGGCATCCCAAACATGCTCAATGGGTGACATGTCTGGTGAGTATGCAGGCCATGGAAGAACTGGGATATTTTCAGCTTCCAGGAATTGTGTACAGATCCTTGCGACAAGGGGCCGAGCATTATCATGCTGAAACACGAGGTGATGGCAGCAGATAAATGACACAACAATAGTCCTCAGGATCTCGTCACATTCTCTGGCAACAGCTCTGGTGGTCATTCCTGCAGTCAGCATGCCAATTGCACGCTCCCTCAAAACTTGAGACATCTGTGGCATTGTGTTGTGTGACAGAACTGCATATTTTAGAGTGGCCTTTATTGTCTCCAGCACAAGGTGCATCTGTGTAATGATCAAATGATCATGCTGTTTCATCAGCTTCTTGATATGCAACACCTTCCAGGTGGATGGATTATCTTGGCAAAAGATAAATGCTCACTAACAGGGATGTAAACAAATTTGTACACAAAATTAGAGAGAAATATACGCTTTTTGTGCAAATGGAAAATTTCTGCGATCTTTTATTTCAGCTCATGAAACATGGACCAACACTTTACATGTTGCATTTATATTTTTGTTCAGTATGAACTACAGGACAAAATACAAACCCTTCAACCCAAAAAGGCCTGTGGTGTTGATGGTATCCTAAATGAAATGATCAAATATCTTCCCCAATACTTGGAACCAAGGACTGATGACCCCAATCCACAAAAGTGGAGACAAATTTGACCCCAATAACTACCGTTGGATATACATCACTAGCAACCTTGGGAAAATCCTCTGCATGATCATTAACGTTAACAGCAGAAAACAATGTCCTGAGAAAAGACCACATACAGTTGAAGCTGGAAGTTTACATACACCTTAGCCAAATACATTGAAGTTTTTCACAATTCCTAACATTTAATCCTAGTGAAAATTCCCTGTCTTAGGTCAGTTAGGATCATCACTTTATTTTAAGAATGTGAAATGTCAGAATAATGGTAGAATTATTTTGAGAAAGAGAGAAGGATTTATTTCAGCTTTTATTTCTTTCATCACATTCCCAGTGGGTCAGAATTTTACATACACTCAATTTGTATTTGGTAGCATTGCCTTTAAATTGTTTAACTTGGGTCAAAGGTTTTGTGTAGCCTTCCACAAGCTTCCCACAATAAGTTGAGTGAATTGTGGCCCATTCCTCCTGACAGAACTGGTGTAACCGAGTCAGGTTTGTAGGCCCCCTTGCTCGCACACGCTTTTTCAGTTCTGCCCACAAATGTTCTACAGGATTGAGGTCAGGGCTTTGTGATGGCCACTCCAATACCTTGACTTTGTTGTCCTTAAGCCATTTTGCCACAACTTTGGAAGTATGCTTGGGGTCATTGTCCATTGGAAGACCCATTTGCGACCAAGCATTAACTTCCTGACTGATGTATTGAGATGTTGCTTCAATATATCCACATACTTTTCCTTCCTCATTAAGCCATCTATTTTGTGAAGTGCACCAGTCCCTCCTGCAGCAAAGCACCCCACAACATGATGCTGCCTCCCCCGTGCTTCACGGTTGGGATGGTGTTCTTTGGTTTGCAAGCCTCACCCTTTTTCCTCCAAACATACGATGGTAATTATGGCCAAACAGCTCTATTTTTGTTTCATCAGACCAGATGACATTTCTACAAAAAGTATGATCTTTGTCCCCATGTGCATTTGCAAACCGTAGTCTGGCTTTTTTATGCCGGTTTTAGAGCAGTGGCTTCTTCCTTGCTGAGCGGCCTTTCAGGTTATGTCGATATAGGACTCGTTTTACTGTGGATATAGATACTTTGTACCGGTTTCCTCCAGCATCTTCACAAGGTCCTTTGCTGTTGTTATGGGATTGATTTGCACTTCTCGCATCAAAGTACGTTCATCTCTAGGAGACAGAACGCGTCTCCTTCCTGAGCGGTATGACGGCTGCGTGGTCCCATGGTGTTTATACTTGCGTACTATTGTTTGTACAGATGAACGTGGTACCTTCGTTTGGAAATTGCACCCAAGGATGAACCAGACTTGTGGAGGTCTACAATTTTTTTTCTGAGGTTTTGGCTGATTTCTTTTGATTTTCCCATGATGTCAATCAAAGAGGCACTGAGTTCGAAGGTAGGCCTTGGAAAACATCCACAGGTACACCTCCAATTGGCTCAAATTATGTCAATTAGCCCATCAGAAGCTTCTAAAGCCATATCATAATTTTCTGGAATTTTCCAAGCTGTTTATAGGCACAGTCAACTTAGTGTATGTTAACTTCTGACCCACTGGAATTGTGATACAGTGAATTATAAGTTAAATAATTTGTCTTAAAACAATTTTTGAAAAAATTACTTTTGTCATGCACAAAGTAGATGTCCTAACCGACTTGCCAAAACTATATTTTGTTAACAAGAAATGTGTGGAGTGGTTAAAAAATAAGTTTTAATGACTCCAACCTAAGTGTATGTAAACTTCCGACTTCAACTGTACATACTTTTTTTTTTAGAATATACCTTTATTATTCCCCTCAAACCCTACCACCCCTCCCTCAATTGGAGTAAACTAATAAACAATTACATTTAGGCTTCTACCTTGAGTTTATACATTTTATACGGATTTTACAGATACAATCTATTTACAATAGTTATATTTTGTTTGTTTTTAGTTCTTCCTATTTTTCTGATGTCCATCCAGTTTGATTTATATTTGTAACTGCTATTTCACAAAATTTCTGAACCTATATACATTTTATGTTTTACATTGGTTATCTTGTTGTTATTAGTCCCACACTTCAGCTCCATTCAACCCCTCCCATCTATCTCCTATGTTAGTTTGTTGGTGATGTGGACATCCGACGAGTGTAAGAGCTGGTGTGGTACGATTCGATCTTAGTACTGTATTGACGCTGTGCCTGTTTGATGGTTAGTCGAAGGGCATAGCGGGATTTCTTATAAGCTTCCCACTCCTTGAAAGCAGCAACTCTAGCCTTTAGCTCAGTACGGATGTTGCCTGTTATCCATGGCTTCTGGTTGGGGTATGTACGCACGGTCACTGTGGGGACGACGTCCTCGATGCACTCATTGATGAAGCCAATGACTGATGTGGTTTACTCTTCAATTCCATTGGAAGAATCCCGTAACATATTCCAGTCTGTGATAGCAAAACAGTCCTGTAGCCTAGCATCTGCTTCATCTGACCACTTTTTATTGATCGAGTCACTGGTGCTTTCTGCTTTAATTTTTGCTTGTAAGCAGGAATCAGGAGGATAGAATTATGGTCAGATTTGCCAAATGGAGGGCGAGGGAGAGCTTTGTATACGTCTCTGTGTGTGGAGTAAAGGTTGTCCCGAGTTTTTTTTACCCCTGGTTGCACATTTAACATGCTGATAGAAATTTGGTAAGACAGATTTAATTTTCCCTGTGTTAAAGTCCACGGCCACTAGGAGCGCCGCCTGTGGTTTTCCTGTTTGCTTATGGCGGAATACAGCTCATTGAGTGCGGTCTTAGTGCCAGCGTCGGTCTGTGGTGGTATGTAGACAGCTACAAAAAATACAGATGAAAACTCTCTAGGTAGATAGTGTGGTCTACAGCTTATCATGAGATACTCTACTTCAGGGGAGCAAAACCCTTAGACTTCCTTAGATATCGTGCACCAGCTGTTATTTACAAAAATACATAGTTCTCTGCCCCTTGTCTTACCAGACGCCGCTGTTCTATCCTGCCGATACAGCGTATAACCAGCCAGCTGTATGTTGATAATGTCGTCGTTCAGCCACGACTCCGTGAAGCACAAGATATTACAGTTTTGAATGTCCTGTTGGTAGTTTAATCTTCCTCGTAGGTCATCTATTTTATTCTCCAAAGATTGCACGTTTGCTAGCAGAATGTAAGGAAGTGGGCGTTTATTCGATTGCCTACGAATTCTCAGAAGGCAGCCCGCCCTTTGTCCCCTTTTTCTCCGCCCTCTCTTCACGCAAATGACGATGATCTGGGCCTGTTGCCAGGAAAGCAGTATGTCATTCACGTCGGGCTCATCGGACTCGTTAAAGGAAAAAAAGGATTCTGCCATTCCGTGTTGAGTAATCACAGTCCTGATGTCCAGAAGTTATTTTCGGTCATAAGAGATGGTAGCAGCAACATTATGCACAAAATAAGTTACAAAATAAGTTACAAACAACGGAAAGAAACGAACCAAAAAACACAATTGGATAGGAACACGTAAAACGTCAGCAATCTTACATTAAAATCAGAGACATATATTACACAGATCCACAAAGAATTTGAAAACAAATCCAATTTTTATAAACCCATATCTACTGTGTGAAATACCACAGTGTGCATCACAGGAGCAAGATTTATGACCTGTTGCCACAAGAGAAGGGCAACCAGTGGAACACAAACACCATATTAAGTACAACCTATGTAAATACGTCTCTATTCTTTAAAATCTTTGTGAGTGTAATGTTCACTGTTAATTTCCCTTGTTTATTTCCCTTTTGTTTATTGTGTATTCCACATGCTTTGGCAATATGTTTCCCATGCCAACAAATTGAAATTGAATTGAGAGAGAGAGAGAGGCAGACAGAGTGAGATGTGTGTGTGCTGCATAGACTTTGCATGTGGGGGACAAATCCCTGCAAAAGAGATCTTATCTTATTCAGCTGTGTGTGTGTGTGTGTGTGTGTGTGTGTGTGTGTGTGTGTGTGTGTGTGTGTGTGTGTGTGTGTGTGTGTGTGTGTGTGTGTGTGTGTGTACAGAACTGTCAGGATATCAGATCACCCCTTCACTGTGGTTTTGCTGTCAGCTGTTTTCTGTATGACAAACTCTGTAGATTGTGTGTGTGTGCGTGTGTGTGTGTGTGTGTGTGGTGTGTGTGAGTGTGTGTGTGTGTGTTTGTGTGTGAAGAATGATGAGGTGCCGTAATCCTGGAGGCCTTGAGTGTTGACAGAGAGATGTGTGTGTCGGGGGTGGGGGTGGAGGCTGTGAGTAGTGTGGTTTAGAGGGGAGATTAGAATGATACAATGTATTATTTAATCTGTTAACTACACCTGGAATCTAACCGTGTTTGTGTGTTTGTGTGTGTGTGTGTGTGTGTGTGTGTGTGTGTGTGTGTGTGTGTTTCTCCAGCTAGGGCTGTGTATCAGCAGGGCGTCTGCGGCAGTACTCAATCTGAACTGCAGTCTGGTGCTGCTGCCTATGTGTCGCTCTCTACTCACCTACCTCAGAGGAACACACACGGTACGGAGAAAAGAGGAATGTGTGTGATCAGTAGTCTGGTAACGGCTGTCTGGAATGTGCAGAGAGGACTGTAGTGAGGGTTTTGATATGTCTGAAGGCTGTACACTGACACTGTCTCTCCCCCCCCTCCCCCCTCCTCCCATACACACACCCCTCCAGGTGACAAGCAGAAAGGCCCGCAGGCTTCTGGACAAGAGTAAGACCTTCCATGTGGCGTGTGGAGTAGCCATTTGTGTATTTTCCGGTAAGTGTGTGTGTGTGTGTTGAGCGTGTGTATGTGTTGGGCGTTAGTGTGTGTTGAGGGATGGTGTGGGGAAATTGACTCAGCCCTCTGGGCACAGAAGTCAGCTCACGTCTAGTTTTTTATTTACATTTGATTGAGTTGTCAACTAACGTGAATTCAACGTGAAATAAATAAAACATGTCACCATGTCATTGTATTTAGGTTAAAATATGGGTGAAAAAAAGACAAAATTCCCTCACGTTGATGTCAGTGGAGGCTGCTGTGGGGAGGACGGGACATAATAATGACTGGAACTGCGCAAATGGAATGTCATCAAACACCTGGAAACCATGGAAACCACGTGATTGATGTATTTGATACCATTCCACTGATTCCTCTCCAGTCATTACCACGAGCCTGTTCTACCTAATTAAGGTGCCACCAACCTCATGTGGTTAATTACTTTTTTCAAATCCAATCAGTTTTCCACCTTGATTCAATGTCATCACATTGAATTTTTGGGTTGAAATGATGTGGAAACAACCATTTTTACCAAGAGGTAGGCTGGTTCTTCAGCATTCCATGGGAGCCAGCTGTGATGGATCACCAGCTGGCAAGGGTTGTGTGTGTGTGTGTGTGTGTGTGTGTGTGTGTGTGTGTGTGTGTGTGTGTGTGTGTGTGTGTGTGTGTGTGTGTGTGTGTGTGTGTGTGTGTGTGTGTGTGTCTGTGTGTGTGTGTGTGTCTGTGTGTGAGAGAGAGAGTCTTTTGGTTACTGAACTACAGTAAGTGAAGTGGATTTACACCCGGTAACGGAATTACAGTAATGGATTTACATCATGGGTACTATCATCATGGGATCTGTACTACACAGACATGCATAATTATGGACATGAATGTCATTGTCCTCATGTTTCACAAGTTTGGACATCACAGCACAGCAGATCACGGTAGAGTACAGTGCAGTACAATACAGCAGAGTAGAGAATGGTAGACTAGATTAGAGTTCAGTAGAGTAGAGCAGAGCAGAGTACAGTACAGTACAATACAGCAGAGTAGAGTATGGTAGACTAGATTAGAGTTCAGTAGAGTAGGGTATAGTAGATTAGAGTTCAGTAGAGTAGAGCAGAGTACAGTACAGTACAGTACAATACAGCAGAGTAGAGTATGGTAGACTAGATTAGAGTTCAGTAGAGTAGGGTATAGTAGATTAGAGTTCAGTAGAGTAGAGCAGAGTAGAGTACAGTACAGTACAATACAGCAGAGTAGAGTATGGTAGACTAGATTAGAGTTCAGTAGAGTAGGGTATAGTAGATTAGAGTTCAGTAGAGTAGAGCAGAGTACAGTACAGTACAGTACAATACAGCAGAGTAGAGTATGGTAGACTAGATTAGAGTTCAGTAGAGTAGAGCAGAGTAGAGTACAGTACAGTACAATACAGCAGAGTAGAGTATGGTAGACTAGATTAGAGTTCAGTAGAGTAGGGTATAGTAGATTAGAGTTCAGTAGAGTAGAGCAGAGTAGAGTACAGTACAGTACAATACAACAGAGTAGAGTATGGTAGACTAGATTAGAGTTCAGTAGAGTAGGGTATAGTAGATTAGAGTTCAGTAGAGTAGAGCAGAGTAGAGTGCAGTACAGTACAATACAACAGAGTAGAGTATGGTAGACTAGATTAGAGTTCAGTAGAGTAGGGTATAGTAGATTAGAGTTCAGTAGAGTAGAGCAGAGTACAGTACAGTACAGTACAATACAGCAGAGTAGAGTATGGTAGACTAGATTAGAGTTCAGTAGAGTAGGGTATAGTAGATTAGAGTTCAGTAGAGTAGAGCAGAGTAGAGTACAGTACAGTACAATACAACAGAGTAGAGTATGGTAGACTAGATTAGAGTTCAGTAGAGTAGGGTATAGTAGATTAGAGTTCAGTAGAGTAGAGCAGAGTAGAGTACAGTACAGTACAATACAACAGAGTAGAGTATGGTAGACTAGATTAGAGTTCAGTAGAGTAGGGTATAGTAGATTAGAGTTCAGTAGAGTAGAGCAGAGTAGAGTACAGTACAGTACAATACAGCAGAGTAGAGTATGGTAGACTAGATTAGAGTTCAGTAGAGTAGGGTATAGTAGATTAGAGTTCAGTAGAGTAGAGCAGAGTAGAGTACAGTAAAGTACAATACAACAGAGTAGAGTATGGTAGACTAGATTAGAGTTCAGTAGAGTAGGGTATAGTAGATTAGAGTTCAGTAGAGTAGAGCAGAGTAGAGTACAGTACAGTACAATACAGCAGAGTAGAGTATGGTAGACTAGATTAGAGCTCAGTAGAGTAGAGCAGAGCAGAGTACAGTGCAGTACAATACAGCAGAGTAGAGTACAGTACAGTACAGTACAGTACAATACAGCAGAGTAGAGTTGAGTGGGGTAGAATGGATGAGAGTAGTTGTCCAGTCTCAGACTGTTAAAAGACTTTTGACTTCCAGAAGACAGAAAGAGATTGAAACAGCTATGAGCTGTATGCCAGTGGAAGGGAGGACAGTAGCAGGTGACCCAACTGTGGTTTGTCATTATTATGATTTTCCATTGTAGCCAATTCAACTGCGATAATTCTGTTACCAAATGAATCATTCATAAACAAAATTGATACCAGTAAAATCACTATAACTAATTGGTAGGTCTACTTGTTACTTATGTGAACGTTCCTAATCCTCCCTTCACACGAGGGAGAGAAATGTGAAAATATCTTCCAAGATATGTGTCTTTTTGGTAATGGAATTACAAGGCACAAGGCAATCTTTCTTAAACTTACAGAAGGTAAACAATTTCTCCAAAATGAAATCTAAGTGTTGATCTTAGTTGGCAGGGATCTTTATGTTATTACATGATTGTGTTGTGATGTATTTCTAAAACTTTTCAAGACTTTTTCTGCTTGATGTTTTCAAAGAGCCCTTTTCCATCTGTTCATGCAGAAATCAAAACCGTCACTTATGCCTCATTTTTAAGATGGAAAATGGTTGAAAAATGTATCAATGGCTTCTTTCCTTAAAATATAGACTTAGTTTTTATTTGACACACAATTTGATATGCTCCTATGAACTTGCCATGTTGGTACTCATGGATCCTTCTAGATGGAAATGCCCGTATGCATTCAGATTCTGAGAGTTTCCAGCTCTTCCAGGGGACATAGAGCTGTGTGTGTATGTGCGTGTGTACGTGTGTACGTGTGTGCGTGTGTGTGAGAGAGAGAGATAATGAGTGAGAGAGGGACACACACAGCTGCCTCACTGACGTCATCGGGAGCTGGTCTCTCCCCGGTCTCCCTCAACCCTCTCTCTCTCCCTCCCCCTCTCTCCTCTTCCGCTCCCTCACCCCCAGCCCCCCCTTAACCCTCTCTCCCTCCCCCTCTCTCCTCTTCCGCTCCCTCACCCCCAGCCCCCCCAGCCCCCCCTTAACCCTCTCTCCCTCCCCCTCTCTCCTCTTCCGCTCCCTCACCCCCAGCCCCCCCTTAACCCTCTCTCCCTCCCCCTCTCTCCTCTTCCGCTCCCTCACCCCCAGCCCCCCCTTAACCCTCTCTCCCTCCCCCTCTCTCCTCTTCCGCTCCCTCACCCCCAGCCCCCCCAGCCCCCCCTTAACCCTCTCTCCCTCCCCCTCTCTCCTCTTCCGCTCCCTCACCCCCAGCCCCCCCTTAACCCTCTCTCCCTCCCCCTCTCTCCTCTTCCGCTCCCTCACCCCCAGCCTGCTTCCTGGCTGTGGAGATGTAATGTTCTAATTGCATAGTTCCAAACTCCTGACACAACCAATTACACCCAGGGAACAATGGAGAACAAAGGGAGAACGAGGAGGCAGGGGGAAGACATGGAGAGGGTAATTGAAGGTGAATAGAGAGAGAGAGAGGGGTAGAGAGAGGGGGAGGAGGAGAGAGCGATAACTACCCCTTGTCTATGTCAGCTGTTGGGGAAATGCATGTTTAAGCCATGATGTCAGAGAGATAAGTATGTGCGTGTGTGTGTGTGTCGCTCAGTGACTCAGGAAGATGTATGTTGAATAGACAAAGAGATGTGTGTGTGTGTGTGTGTCGCTCAGTGACTCAGGAAGATGTATGCTGAATAGACAAAGAGATGTGTGTGTGTGTGTGTGTCGCTCAGTGACTCAGGAAGATGTATGCTGAATAGACAAAGAGATGTGTGTGTGTGTGTGTGTCGCTCAGTGACTCAGGAAGATGTATGCTGAATAGACAAAGAGATGTGTGTGTGTGTGTGTGTGTCGCTCAGTGACTCAGGAAGATGTATGTTGAATAGACAAAGAGATGTGTGTGTGTGTGTGTGTCGCTCAGTGACTCAGGAAGATGTATGCTGAATAGACAAAGAGATGTGTGTGTGTGTGTGTGTCGCTCAGTGACCCAGTAAGGATGTATTGGTGAGTAGGGTTGGGAAATGCCAGGGACCTCACGATACGATATTATCATGTTAATTAGGTACCAATACAATATGTATTTTGATTCTCACGATTCTATACTGAACAAAAATGTAAACGCAACAGTTTCAAATCAGTCAATTGAAGTAAGTGCATTATGCTCTAATCTATGGATTTACAGTTTAGCAGATGCTCTTATCCAGAGCGACTTAAAGTAGGGAATGCATACGTTTTCATTTGTACTGGTCTCACATAGTGACACATTCTCTAATACAACGTTGGAGGCGGTTTATGGTAGAGAAATGAACATTCAATTCTCTGGCAACAGCTCTGGTGGTCATTCCTACAGTCAGCATGCCAGTTGCACACTCCCTCAAAACTTGAGACATCTGTGACATTGTGTTGTGTGACGTAACTGCACATTTTAGTGGGCTTTTATTTGGCCCAGAACAAGATGCACCTGTGTAATGATCATACTGTTTAGTCAGCTTCTTGATACACCACAATATTGATATGCAACAAAATTGAGAGAAATTCCTTTTTTGTGTGTATGGAAAATGTCCGGGATCTTTTATTTCAGCTCATGAAACATGTGACCAACACTTTCCCTGTTGTGTTATATGTATGTTCAGTGTAGTATTATATGTTACATTTCGTATGGTATGTATTCATTTGTGGGTCCATCATCCATTTTGAATGATATGTTTTGAATTACAATTCGTATTGCATGTTACGGATTGCAATTCGTACATATATTCCGAATTTCAATTCATATAGTATGTTACGAATTTGCAATACGTACGTATGATATGTTACAAATTCCAATTTGTCTAACGTTATCGTGGTGGCTTTGTGGCTAACACTAACATTTGGGCTCCCGAGTGGCGCAGTAGTCTAAGGCACAGCCAGAAGAGGACTGGCCACCCCTCATAGCCTGGTTCCTCTCTAGGTTTCTTCCTAGGTTTTAGCCTTTCTAGGGAGTTTTTCCCAGCCACCGTGCTTCTACACCTGCATTGCTTGCTGTTTGGGGTTTTAGGCTGGGTTTCTGTACAGCACTTTGAGATATTAGCTGATGTACGAAGGGCTATATAAAATAAACTTGATTTGATTTGAATGCACTGCATCTAAGTGCTAGAGGCGTCACTACAGACCCTGGATCAATTCCATGCTGTATCACAACTGGCCGTGATTGGGAGAGAGTCGTTAGTGTTTGGCTGGGGTAGGCCCGTCATTGTCAATAGGAAACCGACTTGCCTAGTAAAGTAAAGAATAGATAAAAAAACGTTAGCTAGTGGTTAGGGATTAAGGTTAGGAGTTAGGTTAGGAGTTAGGTTAGGAGTTAGGTTAGGGGTTAGGTTAGGGGTTAGGTTAGGAGTTAGGTTAGGAGTTAGGTTAAAGGGTTAAGGTTAGGAGTTAGGTTAAAGGGTTAACCCTTTAACCTAACACCTAACCTTAACACCTAACCTTAACCCTTTAACCTAACCTTAACACCTAACCATAACCCTTTAACATAACTCCTAACCTAACTCCTAACCTAACTCCTAACCTAAACTCCTAACCTTAACCCTTTAACCTAACTCCTAACCTAACTCCTAACCTAACTCCTAACCTAACTCCTAACCTAAACTCCTAACCTAACTCCTAACCTAACTCCAAGCCTAACTCCAAACCTAACTCCTAACCTTAATCCTAACCTAACCCCTAACCTAAACTCCTAACCTAACTCCTAACCTAACTCCAAACCTAACTCCTGACCTGAACTCCTAACCTAACTCCTAACCTTAATCCTAACCTAACCCCTAACCTAAACTCCTAACCTAACTCCTAACCTAAACTCCTCACCTAACTCCTAACCTAACTCCTAACCTAACTCCTAACCTAACTCCTAACCTAACTCCTAACCTAACTCCTAACCTAACTCCTAACCTAAACTCCTAACCTAACTCCTAACCTTAACTCCTAACCTTAACCCTTTAACCTAAACTCCTAACCTAACTCCTAACCTAAACTCCTAACCTAACTCCTAACCTTAACCCTTTAACCTTAACTCCTAACCTTAACTCCTAACCTTAACTCCTAACCTAACCCCTAACCTTAACTCCTAACCTAACCCCTAACCTAAACTCCTAACCTTAACTCCTAACCTAACCCCTAACCTAAACTCCTAACCTTAACTCCTAACCTTAACCCTTTAACATAACTCCTAACCTTAACTCCTAACCATAACCCCTAACCTAACTCCTAACCTTAACCCTTTAACCTAACTCCTAACCTAACTCCTAACCTTAAGGGTATATATCTTCTGCAGAGAGAGTATGCCAGTTTTGATCAGTCATGGAAAGACTGAAAACATGTTGGCTCACTATTTAAAAAGAAGATGGAGAACAAGCTAACGCTACCTAGCAAAAACAAAAAACAAACATATTGCTACAAATCAATACTTGAAGTCAAATTTTGTATATAATATCATCCAAAATAACATTGCGATATGTGACTGTATCGATTTCCCCCCCATTGCTATTGTTGAGTATGCTGAATAGAGAAAGAGATGTGTGTATGAGAGTGAGTTTTGCTCTGTTGTAAACCACTGTTGTGATGTGTCGCCCAGTTGTGCACGTATCAGCTCATCTGGTCAACGTGGTCAACTTCAGCGTCAGGTACTCAGAAGAGTTCCCTTCTCTCAACGTTGCTCGCTACAGGGGAGAGGTAAGATGTGCACACTCACACACACATACTCACACACAACCTGTGTTAACTTGCGGTCTTCTTCCCCAGGACCCCAGACTCATCATTCTGACTACAGGTGAGTCTGCTGGGGTTCCCCTATAATAAACTGGACTGTTTCACAGGTGGGAGCAGCATTTTGGTCTTGGTTCCATATGTGTTTCCATGGTAACCATAAACTGATGAATGTGTTTGAGATTAGGGTGGCGCTATGCCAAGAAGAGAGGGGGAACTCTGTCTTTCTGACAGTACTAGACACCACACACACACACACACACACACACACACACACACACACACACACACACACACACACACACACACACACACACACACACACACACACGCAAAAAGGTCACACTTTATTTGGATAGTCTGGATTTTCCATGTGTAGATACTCTGCTTGCTAACGTTATGGTTATGGTTAGGGCTAGGTTTAGAATCAGGGTTAGGGAGCCTCCAGAGGCATGCCGTGCGTTGCCCAAATTTTTCAACAATGCGGAGAGCTCCGTATTGCTCCGTATTGCTCCGTATAGCTCCGTATAGCTCCGTATAGCTCCGTATTGCTCCGTATAGCTCCGTATTGCTCCGTATTGCTCCGTATAGCTCCGTATAGCGCTGTATAGCTCCGTATCGCTCCGTATCGCTCCGTATAGCTCCGTATCGCTCCGTATCGCTCCGTATAGCTCCGTATAGCTCCGTATTGTCGTATAGCTCCGTATTGCTCCGTATAGCTCCGTATAGCTCCGTATTGCTCCGTATTGCTCCGTATTGCTCCGTATTGCTCCGTATTGCTCCGTATAGCTCCGTATAGCGCCGTATAGCTCCGTATTTCTCCGTATAGCTCCGTATAGCTCCGTATTGCTCCGTATAGCTCCGTATTTGCTCCGTATAGCGCCGTATAGCTCCGTATAGCTCCGTATTGCTCCGTATTGCTCCGTATTGCTCCGTATTGCTCCGTATTGCTCCGTATAGCTCCGTATAGCTCCGTATTGCTCCGTATAGCTCCGTATTGCTCCGTATAGCTCCGTATAGCTCCGTATTGCTCCGTATTGCTCCGTATTGCTCCGTATTGCTCCGTATAGCGCCGTATAGCTCCGTATTGCTCCGTATTTC
This sequence comes from Salvelinus fontinalis, assembly GCF_029448725.1. Classification (NCBI taxonomy): domain Eukaryota; kingdom Metazoa; phylum Chordata; class Actinopteri; order Salmoniformes; family Salmonidae; genus Salvelinus; species Salvelinus fontinalis. Next base: position 9,514,185 of record NC_074688.1, on the reverse strand, counting down.
TCCGTATAGCTCCGTATTGCTCCGTATTGCTCCGTATTTCTCCGTATAGCTCCGTATTGCTCCGTATTGCTCCGTATTTCTCCGTATTGCTCCGTATAGCTCCGAATTGCTCCGTATTGCTCCGTATTGCTCCGTATTGCTCCGTATAGCTCCGTATAGCTCCGTATTGCTCCGTATTGCTCCGTATAGCTCCGTATTGCTCCGTATTGCTCCGTATTTCTCCGTATTGCTCCGTATAGCTCCGAATTGCTCCGTATTGCTCCGTATAGCTCCGTATTGCTCCGTATAGCTCCGTATAGGTCCGTATAGCTCCGTATAGCTCCGTATAGCTCCGTATTGCTCCGTATAGCTCCGTATAGCTCCGTATTGCTCCATATAGCTCCGTATTTCTCCGTATTGCTCCGTATTGCTCCGTATTGCTCCGTATTGCTCCATATAGCTCCGTATTGCTCCGTATAGCTCCGTATAGGTCCGTATAGCTCCGTATAGCTTCATATAGCTCCGTATAGCTCCGTATTGCTCCGTATAGCTCCATATTGCTCCGTATAGCTCCGTATAGCTCCGTATTGCTCCGTATAGCTCCGTATTTCTCCGTATTGCTCCGTATTGCTCCGTATTGCTCCGTATTGCTCCGTATAGCTCCGTATTGCTCCGTATAGCTCCGTATAGGTCCGTATAGCTCCGTATAGCTCCATATAGCTCCGTATAGCTCCGTATAGCTCCGTATAGCTCCGTATTGCTCCGTATAGCTCCGTATAGCTCCGTATTGCTCCGTATTGCTCCGTATTGCTCCGTATAGCTCCGTATTGCTCCGTATAGCTCCGTATTGCTCCGTATTGCTCCGTATAGCTCCGTATTGCTCCGTATAGCTCCCTCCCACAATCTCCCTTCCTTGACAGCTTCCTTGAAAACAGCTCTGCTCAGCCAAGCACAAGACTATACAGTTGATGTTGGAAGTTTACATACACTTAGGTTGGAGTCATTAAAACTCATTTTTCAACCACTCCACACATTTCTTATCAACAAAATATAGTTTTGGCAAGTCGGTTAGGACATCTACTTTGTGCATGACACAAGTCATTTTTCCATCAGTTGTTTACAGACAGATTATTTCACTTATAGATCACTGTATCACAATTCCAGTGGGTCAGAAGTTTACATATATTAAGTTTGTGCCTTTAAACAGCTTGGAAAATTCCAGACAATTATGTCATGGCTTTAGAAGCTTCTGACGGGCTAATTGACATAATTTGTCACGCCCTGACCTTAGAGATCCTTATTATTTTCTATGTTTGGTTATGTCAGGGTGTGACTCGGGTGGGAAAGTCTATGTTTTCTATTACTTTGTTTTTGGCCGAGTGTGGTTCCCAATCAGAGGCAGCTGTCTATCGTTGTCTCTGATTGGGGATCATATATAAGTTGTCATTTTCCTTTTGGGTTTTGTGGGATCTTGTTTTCTGTTTAGTGTTTCTGCCTGACAGAACTGTTCGCTTTCGTTTTTTTTGTCATTATTATTACAAAGAACATGCTTTTTGTAGAAACGTCCTCTGGTCTGATGAAACAAAAATAGAACTATTTGGTCATAATTACCATCGTATGTTTGGAGGAAAAAGGGTGAGGCTTGCAAGCCGAAGAACACCATCCCAACCGTGAAGCACGGGGGTGGCAGCATCATGTTGTGGGGGTGCTTTGCTGCAGGAGGGACTGGTGCACTTCACAAAATAGATGGCATCATGAGGCAAGAAAATGATGTGGATATATTGAAGCAGAATCTCAAGACATCAGTCAGGAAGTTAAAGCTTGGTCGCAAATGGGTCTTCCAAATGGACAATGACCCCCAAGCATACTTCCACAGTTGTGGCAAAATGGCTAAGGACAACAAAGTCAAGGTATTGGAGTGGCCATCACAAAGCCCTGACCTCAATCCTGTAGAACATTTGTGGGCAGAACTGAAAAAGCGTGTGCTAGCAAGGAGGCCTACAAACCTGACTCAGTTACACCCGCTCTGTCAGGAGGAATGGGCCACAATTCACCCAACTTATTGTGGGAAGCTTGTGGAAGGCTATCCGAAACGTTTGACCCAAGTTAAACAATTTAAAGGCAATGCTACCAAACACTAATTGAGTGTATGTAAACTTCTGACACACTGGGAATGTGATGAAAGAAATCAAATCTGAAATAAATCCTAAAGTCTACAGATGCTCTACAGATGCTCAAAGTCTACAGATCCAAATAAAATGTTACCTTCAAAACAGCCCAAAATAATCACACATTGTCTAGCTCACTTCCGGGTAGTCTAGTCTGAAAACCTTCCCTATTCCCTTCCTGGTAGTCTAGTCCAGTCTGAAAACTTTCCCTATCCCCTTCATGGTAGTCTAGTCCAGTCTGAAAACCTTCCCTATTCCCTTCCTGGTAGTCTAGTCCAGTCTGAAACCCTTCCCTATTCCCTTCCTGGTAGTCTAGTCCAGTCTGAAAACCTTCCCTATTCCCTTCATGGTAGTCTAGTCCAGTCTGAAAACCTTCCCTATTCCCTTCATGGTAGTCTAGTCCTGTCTGAAAACTTTCCCTATCCTCTTCATGGTAGTCTAGTCCAGTCTGAAAACTTTCCCTATCCCCTTCATGGTAGTCTAGTCCAGTCTGAAAACCTTCCCTATCCTCTTCATGGTAGTCTAGTCCAGTCTGAAAACTTACCCTAACCTCTTCCTGGTAGTCTAGTCCAGTCTGAAAACCTGCCCTATTCCCTTGCTCAACTATCTAACACAACAAATAATGATGTCATCACAGTTTTGTCTCTGTTCTCTGATTGGTTAATCATTTTATGACTCTCTCTGTTCTGTGATTGGTTATTCATGTTTTGAATCTGTCTCTTTGTTCTCTGATTGGTTAATTATGTTATGACTGTCACTTTGTTCACTGAATGTTTAGTAATGTTATTGTCACACCCTGGCCTTAGTATTCTTTGTTTTCATTATTATTTTTAGGTAGGTCAGGGTGTGACATGGGGAATGTTTGTGTTTTGTCGTTTTTCCTTCGGGAGGATGGTCGAATACTCTCCTGAAATAAAGGGTGAACTCCTCAAAATGGTCCAACGCCGCATTCTCCTCTCTACACACAGCGCTGGCCCACTCCCGTGCTTTCCCGGTGAGGCATGAGACGAGGGCGGAACTCTTCTCCCGGTCGGATGGTACTGGGGAGATCGTGGTCAGATATAAGTTCAGTTTAAGGAGGAAACCCTGGCAGCCGGCAGTATCTCCGTTGTAACCCGTGGGTAGGGGTAAACGGATTTTGTTAGGTTCAGGTGGGGAAAACGCGTTAAAGGTAAATCCCAGTTGTGGCAGTGGAGGCGCTGGAGAAACTCCCTGTCTCTCCCAGCGATCCATATTCTGGACAATGCGATCCATAACGGCGCTCAAACAGTCAATCTCCTTCGCTTGTTCCATAACGCGCTTTTCCACCTCCATGGGCGTCGTGTCCTCTCCTGCTGACTTCATATATAACGGTCAGAGATTCTGTCACAGTTGCGTGTATAAGTGGCAGGGAAGTCAGGCGCAGGAGAGTCAAATAGAGTGTAGAATGGAGTTTTTTAATTATAGTCCCAGTAATCTGCTCCATAACACTCATAGGAAAACATAAAACAAATATGGGTACAATGACCCGTCGCACACCTATACACAATAAACACAACACTTGACAAATAACAAAACTGACGACCGTGAAGCTAATAAGACAGATAGTGCTGACACAAACACTACACAAAGACAATTACCCACAAATGCATGATGCCCATGGCTGCCTTAAATATGGCTCCCAATCAGAGACAAATGAAAGACATCTGTCTCTGATTGAGAACCACTCAGGCAACCATAGACATACCTAGACACATTCACTCAACCATAGACATACCTAGAAACATTCACTCAACACAAACTCATACACTACACCCAACACACCCTTTACCATATAACCACCCAAAACGACAAAACACAAACATTCCCCATGTCACACCCTGACCTACCTAAAAATAATAATGAAAACAAAGAATACTAAGGCCAGGGTGTGACAGTTATGAATTTGTCTCTTTGTTATGAATATGTCACTTTGTTCTCTGATTGGTTAATAATGTTATAACTCTTGTCTCTCTGTTCTCTGATTGGTGGATGTGGTTTAGTCCCGGGGATCACTGGTATCCTATTGGTCCTCATCCTCTTCCTGATGTTCACTGCCTCTTCCTACTGCATCAGGTAAAACTCTTAAGTTACCCTGGACAAGAGCGCCTGCTAAATTTCTTAAATGTGTGTCTGTCAGTCTTAGATGGCCAGGATAAAGGGACCAACTACCAGCGTGGCCAAACCTATGTCATAACTGAGGTCACAGGGGGCGGCAAGGAGAGGTCCTGTGCTTTGATTTAGACTGGGTCCTGATTGTGGTGTCTTCTGCCTTGCCTGTTGTAATTTAATGCAGGATCAGAGGCAGTTCCACTTAGGCCTTAGGTCAGCGTATGCGTGTGTGTGTGTGTGTATAGAGGGTGTGGGTGTGAGTCCCAGTATTGTAGGGAGACACTGATGTTCAAAGGGTGTGGTCATGGGTGTCACGGGTGTCATGGGTCATGGGTGTGGGTGTTCAGAGCGTTCTTGGAGGGTGACTGCGTTTCAACTGTTGTTTGGTGTAAGTTGTGTTTATTGGGGGAAGTTGTCTGTAATCACACACACACACACACACACACACACACACACACACACACACACACACACACACACACACACACACACACACACACACACACACACACACACACACACACACACACACACACACACTGTCTTGCCCTACACTGGTTTAAGAGACCCTGTAAATTAAAAGGTGTGGCTCTTCATGTCTTCAGTTATGCTCTGACCTCTCTCTCTCTCTCGCTCTTCTCCTGGATAATTTCTCTCTTTTTGTCTGCTTTTCTCCAACACTCGTATCTTACTGTCATTCCACGGCACTCCCTAAAATAGTTTTTCTGCAGAAAATGTGAAAATATGCCGTTGTGGACCTTGTGGTAATCTGATGGATGAAAATATGTGGTGATGTTAATGAGACTTTACAGTAATCTGATGATTCATGGTATCATTATGTTTGTGGAATGTCCTCTGTGTTTCAGGGTGTCCAACTATGAGATATTCTGGTACACCCACAACCTCTTCATAGTGTTCTACATCATACTGATTGTGCATGTCGTCGGGTAAGTTAACTTATCGCCTTTGGTATGGGGACTATGTGGCTGTGTGTGTGTGTGTGTGTGTGTGTGTGTGTGTGTGTGTGTGTGTGTGTCTGATTAAAGGTGTCAGCATGCTTCAGTTCGGCTGGCGCCTAGCCAAACTCGGCTAGCCAAACCAAACAAGTGTGCTCGCATACTCCTTTAAAAGTCCTTCGCTTGAAATATAACGAAAATGCTTCAATAGTTATTTTTGTCCATCTTGAGACACCGTAGCCAGTATACACTAAGATCTACAATGCATTCGGAAAGTATTCAGACTCCTTGACTTTTTCCACATTTTGTTACGTTACAGCCTTATTCTAAAATGGATGAAATGGATAAAACATCTCATCAAACTACACACAATACCCCATAATGACATCACAATACTCCATAATGACATCACAATACCCCATAATGACAAAGAACAAAACACACTTTCCCCAATATTTTTGCAAATGTATTAAAAATAAAAAACAGATATACCTTATTTACATAGGTATTCAGACCCTTTGCTATGAGATTCGAAATTTAGACTCGAAATTGAGCTCCTGTTTCCATTGTGATCATCCTTTAAATGTTTCTACAACTTGAATGGAGTCCTCCTGTGGTAAATTAAATTGGTTGGACATGATTTGGAAAGGCACACACCTGTCCTATATAAGGTCCCACAGTTGACAGTGGATGTCAGAGCAAAAAACAAGCCATGAGGTTGAAGGAATTGTCCGTAGAGCTCAGAGACAGGATTGTGTTGAGGCACAGATCTGGGGAAGGATACCCAAAAAATTATTCATCATTAAAGTTCCCCAAGAACACAGTGGCCTCCATCATTCTTAAATGGAAGAAGTTTGGAACCCCCAAGACTCTTCCTAGAGCTGGCCTCCCGGACAAACTGAGCAATAAGGGGGAGAAGGACCTTGGTCAGGGAGGTGCCCATGGTCACTCTGATAGAGGTCCAGAGTTCCGTTGTGGAGATGGGAGAACCTTCCAGAAGGACAACCATCTCTGCAGCACTCTGCCAATCAGGCCTTTATGGTAGAGTGGCCAGACGGAAGCCACTCCTCAGTAAAAGGGACATGAAAGCCCAATTGGAGTTTGCCAAAAGGCACCTAAAGGACTCAGACAATGAGAAACCAGATTCTTTGGTCTGATGGAACCAAGATTGAACTCTTTGGCCTGAATGCCAAGCATCACGTCTGAAGGAAACCTGCCACGGTCCCTACAGTGAAGCAGAGACTCTCTTTCAGCCGCAGGGACTGGGAGACTAGTCAGGATCGAGCGAAAGATGAACGGAGCAAAGTACAGCGAGATCCTTGATGCTCCAGAGTGCTCAGCATCTCATACTGGGGTGAAGGTTCACCTTCCAACAGGATAACGACCCGAAGCACACAGCCAAGACAACCCAGCCGGACTTGAACCCGATCCAACATCTCTGGATAAACCTGAAAATAGCTGTGCAGCGACGCTCCCCATCCCACCTGACAGAGCTTGAGAGGATCTGCAGAGAAGAATGGGAGAAACTCCCCAAATACAGGTGTGCCAAGCTTTTCCGAACTGTTTTGGCTGGGAAGCACGAGGACGCCTTGATTAAGGGGTTAGTCATGACAGAGTAGTACTATCAGTATGTTTTCATAGTGTTGGATACAGAGAGGTATAGAATGCATTTTAATGGCATTACTGTCATACTAGGGCATCAGTCCAGACAGAGCTGACGTTGAGCTGTCCCCATCAGGTCCTCTCAGCCACCAGGGTTCCATTACAGTCGTAGTAACACACTGACCCATTCACTTTGTTACTCAACTCTACTGCCCCAGGTTAACACACACCCACACACATGCACCTGTGGACTTTTAGAATCTTCAGAGCCAGAATGTTGTGTTCTTCTTCTTTATCATCATCATCATCTTTTCTCACTCTTTGTCATCCTTTAGTGGTGCTCTGAAGTACCAGACCAACTTTGAGGCCCACCCCCCTGGCTGCCTCAGAGCCAATCAGACTAACCCGGACAAGACAGAGGAGGAGCCAGGACAGGCTGAAGGAGATGTATGGAGCTGCAGAGAGGAGGCTCGGTTCCAACCCAACTCACCCGAGGTGTGTGTAATGTGGGGGGGTCGGGGGGGGGGGGGGGTGTAGGGGAGGATGGGGGTGAGGTGGAGTGAGGGGGGGAGGATGGGGGTGAGGTGGAGTGATCGGAGTGTAGGGGAGGATGGAGGTGAGGTGGAGTGATGGGGTGTAGGGGAGGATGGGAGGTGTGATAGGGGTGTAGGGGAGGATGGGAGGTGTGGTGGAGTGATGGGGTGTAGGGGAGGATGGAGGTGAGGTGGAGTGAGGGGGGGAGGATGGGGGTGAGGTGGAGTGATAGGAGTGTAGGGGAGGATGGGGGTGAGGTGGAGTGAGGGGGGGAGGATGGGGGTGAGGTGGAGTGATAGGAGTGTAGGGGAGGATGGAGGTGAGGTGGAGTGATGGGGTGTAGGGGAGGATGGGAGGTGTGATAGGGGTGTAGGGGAGGATGGGAGGTGTGGTGGAGTGATGGGGTGTAGGGGAGGATGGGAGGTGTGATGGGGTGTAGGGGAGGATGGGAGGTGTGGTGGAGTGATGGGGTGTAGGGGAGGATGGGAGGTGTGATGGGGTGTAGGGGAGGATGGGAGGTGTGATAGGGGTGTAGGGAAGGATGGGAGGTGTGGTGGAGTGATGGGGTGTAGGGGAGGATGGGAGGTGTGATGGGGTGTAGGGGAGGATGGGAGGTGTGATGGGGTGTAGGGGAGGATGGGAGGTGTGATAGGGGTGTAGGGAAGGATGGGAGGTGTGATAGGGGTGTAGGGGAGGATGCGGGTGAGGGGAGGGGTGAAGGCCTCTGTGTGCACATGCTTGTTAAGCGCCAATGTTGTCTCATAAAATCAAATCTCTGGACTTGCCTCTCTCTGGCTGGGAGTAATTAGTGTGTGTGTGTGTGCGTGTGTGCGCGTGTGTGCGTGTGTGTGCGCATGTGCGTGTGTGTATGTGTATGTGCGTGTGTATGTGCGTGTGTGTGCGTGTAGACCTGGCTGTGGGTGTCTGGTCCTCTGTGTCTCTACTGTGCTGAGAGGCTATATCGTTACATTCGGAGCAACTCCCCCGTCACCATAGTTGCTGTCGTCAGGCATCCCTGTGACGTCATCGAGCTGCGCATGCTGAAGAAGGACTTTAATGCCCATCCGGGGCAGGTGAGTGACAGATATAGTTACTATAGTAACCACACTGTGGCATGGCTCTGGACTACAGTGAGGGAAAAAAGTATTTGATCCCCTGCTGATTCTGTACGCTTGCCCACTGACAAAGAAATGATCAGTCTATAATTTTAATGGTAGGTTTATTTGAACAGTGAGAGACAGAATAACAACAAAATAATCCAGAAAAATGCATGTCAAAAATGTTATAAATTGATTTGCATTTTAATGAGGGAAATAAGTATTTGACCCCTCTGCAAAACATGACTCAGTACTTGGTGGCAAAACCCTTGTTGGCAATCACAGAGGTCAGACGTTTCTTGTAGTTGTTCACCAGGTTTGCACACATCTCAGGAGGGATTTTGTCCCACTCCTCTTTGCAGATCTTCTCCAAGTCATTAAGGTTTCGAGGCTGACGTTTGGCAACTCGAACCTTCAGCTCCCTCCACAGATGTTCTATGGGATTAAGGTCTGGAGACTGGCTAGGCCACTCCAGGACCTTAATGTGCTTCTTCTTGAGCCACTCCTTTGTTGCCTTGGCCATGTGTTTTGGGTCATTGTCATGCTGGAATACCCATCCACGACCCATTTTCAATGCCCTGGCTGAGGGAAAGAGGTTCTCACCCACGATTTGGCGGTACTTGGCCCCGTCCATCGTCCCTTTGATGCGGTGAAGTTGTCCTGTCCCCTTAGCAGAAAAACACCCCCAAAGCATAATGTTTCCACCTCCATGTTTGACGGTGGGGATGGTGTTCTTGGGGTCATAGGCAGCATTCCTCCTCCTCCAAACATGGCGAGTTGAGTTGATGCCAAAGAGCTCCATTTTGGTCTCATCTGACCACAACACTTTCACCCAGTTGTCCTCTGAATCATTCAGATGTTCATTGGCAAACTTCAGACGGGCATGTATATGTGCTTTCTTGAGCAGGGGGACCTTGCGGGCGCTGCAGGATTTCAGTCCTTCACGGCGTAGTGTGTTACCAATTGTTTTCTTGGTGACTATGGTCCCAGCTGCCTTGAGATCATTGACAAGATCCTCCCGTGTAGTTCTGGGCTGATTCCTCACCGTTCTCATGATCATTGCAACTCCACGAGGTGAGATGTTGCATGGAGCCCCAGGCCGAGGGAGATTGACAGTTATTTTGTGTTTCTTCCATTTGCGAATAATCTCACCAACTGTTGTCACCTTCTCACCAAATACTAATTTCCCTCTTTAAAATGCAAATCAATTTATAACATTTTTGACATGCATTTTTCTGAATTTTTTTGTTGTTATTCTGTCTCTCACTGTTCAAATAAACCTACCATTCAAATGATAGACTGATCATTTCTTTGTCAGTGGGCAAACGTACAAAATCAGCAGGGGATCAAATACTTTTTTCCCTCACTGTAAGTTAGCAGTAAGGTAACACTTACTCTGTCATATTACTAAAACCTCAACCAAAGTAGCAGAAAGGTAGTTGTTTCTGCCATATTACTTACCTGAGATCTGTACAAAGCCTCAAGTATGGAGATAGATTTCTGTCAAAATGTTAGTAGTGAGTCACTAACAAAAGATGTGTTGTGCAAATATAGAATGCAACTTTTAAATAAAAATCTGGTGGGGTGAGGGAATGGTTTGGAATCTGGTGGGGCGAGGGAATGGTCTGGAATCTGGTGGGGCGAGGGAATGGTTTGGAATCTGATGGGGCGAGGGAATGGTCTGGAATCTGGTGGGGCGAGGGAATGGTCTGGAATCTGGTGGGGCGAGGGAATGGTCTGGAATCTGGTGGGGCGAGGGAATGGTCTGGAATCTGGTGAGGCGAGGGAATGGTCTGGAATCTGGTGGGGTGAGGGAATGGTCTTGAATCTGTTGGGGCGATGGATTTGTCTGTAATCTAGTGGGGCTAGGGAATGGTCTGGAATCTGGTGGGGCGAGGGAATGGTCTGGAATCTGTTGGGGCGATGGATTTGTCTGGAATCTGGTGGGGCGAGGGAATGGTCTGGAATCTGGTGGGGCGAGGGAATGGTCTGGAATCTGGTGGGGCGAGGGAATGGTCTGGAATCTGTTGGGGCGATGGATTTGTCTGGAATCTGGTGGGGCGAGGGAATGGTCTGGAATCTGGTGGGGCGAGGGAATGGTCTGGAATCTGGTGGGGCGAGGGAATGGTCTGGAATCTGGTGGGGCGAGGGAATGGTCTGGAATCTGGTGGGGCGAGGGAATGGTCTGGAATCTGGTGGGGCGAGGGAATGGTCTGGAATCTGGTGGGACGAGGGAATGGTTTGGAATCTGGTGGGGCGAGGAAATGGTCTGGAATCTGGTGGGGCGAGGGAATGGTTTGGAATCTGGTGGGGCGAGGGAATGGTCTGGAATCTGGTGGGGCGAGGGAATGGTCTGGAATCTGGTGGGGCGAGGGAATGGTCTGGAATCTGGTGGGGCGAGGGAATGGTCTGGAATCTGGTGGGGCGAGGGAATGGTCTGGAATCTGGTGGGGCGAGGGAATGGTCTGGAATCTGGTGGGGCGAGGGAATGGTTTGGAATCTGGTGGGGCGAGGGAATGGTCTGGAATCTGGTGGGGCGAGGGAATGGTCTGGAATCTGGTGGGGCGAGGGAATGGTCTGGAATCTGGTGGGGCGAGGGAATGGTCTGGAATCTGGTGGGGCGAGGGAATGGTCTGGAATCTGGTGGGGCGAGGGAATGGTCTGGAATCTGGTGGGGCGAGGGAATGGTCTGGAATCTGGTGGGGCGAGGGAATGGTCTGGAATCTGGTGGGGCGAGGGAATGGTCTGGAATCTGGTGGGGCGAGGGAATTGTCTGGAATCTGGTGGGGCGAGGGAATGGTCTGGAATCTGGTGGGGCGAGGGAATGGTTTGGAATCTGTTGGGGCGAGGGAATGGTCTGGAATCTGTTGGGGCGAGGGAATGGTTTGGAATCTGTTGGGGCGAGGGAATGGTCTGGAATCTGGTGGGGCGAGGGAATGGTCTGGAATCTGGTGGGGCGAGGGAATGGTTTGGAATCTGTTGGGGCGAGGGAATGGTCTGGAATCTGGTGGGGCGAGGGAATGGTCTGGAATCTGGTGGGGCGAGGGAATGGTCTGGAATCTGGTGGGGTGAGGGAATGGTTTGGAATCTGGTGGGGCGAGGGAATGGTCTGGAATCTGGTGGGGCGAGGGAATGGTCTGGAATCTGGTGGGGTGAGGGAATGGTCTGGAATCTGGTGGGGCGAGGGAATGGTCTGGAATCTAGTGGGGCGAGGGAATGGTCTGGAATCTGGTGGGGCGAGGGAATGGTCTGGAATCTGGTGGGGCGAGGGAATGGTCTGGAATCTGGTGGGGCGAGGGAATGGTTTGGAATCTGGTAGGGTGAGGGAATGGTTTAGAATCTGGTAGGGTGAGGGAATGGTCTGGAATCTGGTGGGGCGAGGGAATGGTCTGGAATCTGGTGGGGTGAGGGAATGGTTTGGAATCTGGTAGGGTGAGGGAATGGTCTGGAATCTGGTGGTGCGAGGGAATGGTCTGGAATCTGGTGGGGCGAGGGAATGGTTTGGAATCTGTTGGGGCGAGGGAATGGTCTGGAATCTGGTGGGGCGAGGGAATGGTCCGGAATCTGGTGGGGCGAGGGAATGGTTTGGAATCTGTTGGGGCGAGGGAATGGTCTGGAATCTGGTGGGGCGAGGGAATGGTTTTGAATCTAGTGGGGCGAGGGAATGGTCTGGAATCTGATGGGGCGAGGGAATGGTCTGGAATCTGGTGGGGCGAGGGAATGGTTTGGAATCTGGTGGGGCGAGGGAATGGTCTGGAATCTGGTGGGGCGAGGGAATGGTCTGGAATCTGGTGAGGTGAGGGAATGGTTTGGAATCTGGTAGGGTGAGGGAATGGTCTGGAATCTGGTGGGGCGAGGGAATGGTCTGGAATCTGGTGGGGCGAGGGAATGGTTTGGAATCTGTTGGGGCGAGGGAATGGTCTGGAATCTGGTGGGGCGAGGGAATGGTCCGGAATCTGGTGGGGCGAGGGAATGGTTTGGAATCTGTTGGGGCGAGGGAATGGTCTGGAATCTGGTGGGGCGAGGGAATGGTTTTGAGTCTAGTGGGGCGAGGGAATGGTCTGGAATCTGGTGGGGCGAGGGAATGGTCTGGAATCTGGTGGGGCGAGGGAATGGTTTGGAATCTGGTGGGGCGAGGGAATGGTCTGGAATCTGGTGGGGCGAGGGAATGGTTTGGAATCTGGTAGGGCGAGGGAATGGTCTGGAATCTGGTGGGGAGAGGGAATGGTCTGGAATCTGGTGGGGTGAGGGAATGGTCTGGAATCATGTGGGGCGAGGGAATGGTCTGGAATCTGGTGGGGCGAGGGAATGGTTTGGAATCTGGTGGGGCGAGGGAATGGTTTGGAATCTGGTGGGGCGAGGGAATGGTCTGGAATCTGGTGGGGCGAGGGAATGGTCTGGAATCTGTTGGGGCGAGGGAATGGTCTGGAATCTGGTGGGGCGAGGGAATGGTCTGGAATCTGGTGGGGTGAGGGAATGGTCTTGAATCTGTTGGGGCGATGGATTTGTCTGTAATCTAGTGGGGCTAGGGAATGGTCTGGAATCTGGTGGGGCGAGGGAATGGTCTGGAATCTGTTGGGGCGATGGATTTGTCTGGAATCTGGTGGGGCGAGGGAATGGTCTGGAATCTGGTGGGGCGAGGGAATGGTCTGGAATCTGGTGGGGCGAGGGAATGGTCTGGAATCTGTTGGGGCGATGGATTTGTCTGGAATCTGGTGGGGCGAGGGAATGGTCTGGAATCTGGTGGGGCGAGGGAATGGTTTGGAATCTGTTGGGGCGAGGGAATGGTTTGGAATCTGGTGGGGCGAGGGAATGGTCTGGAATCTGGCAGTAGTCAAGGGTAGAACAGCTGTAGAGTTTAAGATTTGATTTTTTTCTCTGTCTATTTTCTCCCTCTGTCTTTTCTCCCTCTCCTCGTCCTTTCTCAGTACATTGTACTAAACTGTCCCAGTGTGTCATCATTTGAAAACCATCCCTTCACTCTGACTGCGGTAAGTTGGTCCAGTTGGTTTTTCTCACAAATCAAACAACAAATGTGCAGATCGAGGTCTACTGAACAGCTAGAGGCTTCCTCACACACAGTGCAAGATATCAATTCACCATGCTTTCTCTTCATACCTCAAACATGACATAATACTCACATCTAAAGGCACGTGCTACAACCTAACTATTTACCCCCTGGTACACGTGAAGTTCTCTCTCTCTGAGGCCCCTCGGCTCCAGTTCTCTCATTGATGTGGAGGCAGGGGGGTTAGGGTTAGGGTTAAGCTGGTAGATTGACAGTTGACACTTTAAATCCCTCATACATCAGCTACAGTTCTTTATCAATTTGGCAGAAGTCATTTGATTGTTCTGGAATAAGAGACTTTACTTCAGGAACCTGATCCACTCCTTTTTAACATTTACACACCCACAGACGAGCGCGCGCACGTACACACATCATATACACACACACACACACACACACACACACACACACACACACACACACACACACACACACACACACACACACACACACACACACACACACACACACACACTGTACATGCACATTGCGTTCCTGTTGGCAGACAGTGTTACTGCCCTCAGGGGTCTGTCTGCTCTTTGTCAGTGATTCTGTACCCTGCTACAATCCCCCCAAAAACACCAGGCCGAGGCACGCTCAGTGTGTGTGTGTGTGTGTGTGTGTGTGTGTGTGTGTGTGTGTGTGTGTGTGTGTGTGTGTGTGTGTGTGTGTGTGTATGTGAATGACTCATTGTCTGTGCTCCTCCTTGCAGTGTCCCACGGAGAAGAAAGAAACATTAGGAATACATCTCAGAGTGGTGGGAGACTGGACTGGTGAGTGAACACACACACACACACACACACACACACACACACACACACACACACACACACACACACACACACACACACACACACACACACACACACACACACACACACACACACACACACACACACACACACACACACACACACACAACACAGTGGATCTCCTGCACATCCTCCCTAAGCTCCAGGGACAGCCTGTACCGTCTCAGAAATTACAGAATTGGGGGGGGGATTTGTTTTAACCCCCTTCTCATCTTTGCTTGGGAGAATCCATTTCCGGAGGCTTCTGTAAGCTGATGGCTAACACGGAGAGCCATGATTTACAAGCAGTATTAGTACAGGGTTCTAAGAGCTAACATGGCTCTAGCAGTATTAGTGCAGGGTTCTAAGAGCTAACATGGCTCTAGCAGTATTAGTACAGGGTTCTAAGAGCTAACATGGCTCTAGCAGTATTAGTGCAGGGTTCTAAGAGCTAACATGGCTCTAGCAGTATTAGTGCAGGGTTCTAAGAGCTAACATGGCTCTAGCAGTATTAGTACAGGGTTCTAAGAGCTAACATGGCTCTAGCAGTATTAGTACAGGGTTCTAAGAGCTAACATGGCTCTAGCAGTATTAGTGCAGGGTTCTAAGAGTTAACATGGCTCTAGCAGTATTAGTACAGGGTTCTAAGAGCTAACATGGCTCTAGCAGTATTAGTGCAGGGTTCTAAGAGCTAACATGGCTCTAGCAGTATTAGTGCAGGGTTCTAAGAGCTAACATGGCTCTAGCAGTATTAGTACAGGGTTCTAAGAGCTAACATGGCTCTAGCAGTATTAGTACAGGGTTCTAAGAGCTAACATGGCTCTAGCAGTATTAGTGCAGGGTTCTAAGAGCTAACATGTCTCTAGCAGTATTAGTACAGGGTTCTAAGAGCTAACATGGCTCTAGCAGTATTAGTACAGGGTTCTAAGAGCTAACATGGCTCTAGCAGTATTAGTGCAGGGTTCTAAGAGCTAACATGGCTCTAGCAGTATTAGTGCAGGGTTCTAAGAGCTAACACGGCTCTAGCAGTATTAGTGCAGGGTTCTAAGAGCTAACATGGCTCTAGCAGTATTAGTACAGGGTTCTAAGAGTTAACATGGCTCTAGCAGTATTAGTACAGGGTTCTAAGAGCTAACATGGCTCTAGCAGTATTAGTGCAGGGTTCTAAGAGCTAACATGGCTCTAGCAGTATTAGTGCAGGGTTCTAAGAGCTAACATGGCTCTAGCAGTATTAGTGCAGGGTTCTAAGAGCTAACATGGCTCTAGCAGTATTAGTACAGGGTTCTAAGAGTTAACATGGCTCTAGCAGTATTAGTGCAGGGTTCTAAGAGCTAACATGGCTCTAGCAGTATTAGTACAGGGTTCTAAGAGTTAACATGGCTCTAGCAGTATTAGTGCAGGGTTCTAAGAGCTAACATGGCTCTAGCAGTATTAGTGCAGGGTTCTAAGAGCTAACATGGCTCTAGCAGTATTAGTACAGGGTTCTAAGAGCTAACATGGCTCTAGCAGTATTAGTGCAGGGTTCTAAGAGCTAACACGGCTCTAGCAGTATTAGTGCAGGGTTCTAAGAGCTAACATGGCTCTAGCAGTATTAGTACAGGGTTCTAAGAGTTAACATGGCTCTAGCAGTATTAGTACAGGGTTCTAAGAGTTAACATGGCTCTAGCAGTATTAGTACAGGGTTCTAAGAGCTAACATGGCTCTAGCAGTATTAGTACAGGGTTCTAAGAGTTAACATGGCTCTAGCAGTGGCTCTAACATGGCTCTAACATGGCTCTACAGCCAGTCCTACCGCAACCCCATACAAGCCACAGTACAGCCAGTCCTACCACAAGCCCAAACTCATCTGATTCATGGTCTTACCATGTGTTGTTTCGCCTCTTTTCACTCTGTTCTCCCCCTCTCGTCTCATGCCTTGTCCCGTCTGTTATCCTTTTTCTTCACTCTCCTCCTCCACCTCCATCTTTTGTCTCATTCCTCTCTTTTTCAGAACGTTTTACAGAGCTATTGCTTCTTGATCCGGGATCCGAGTCAGAGATCCTACCCATGGTGCAACAGAGGAGATACCCAAAGTAGGTTTGACCCTGTGAGTGTGTGGGCGTGAGTGCCTACATTCTTAGAAATCAAACGTGCCATCTAGAACCTAAAAGGGTTCTTCAGCTGTCCCAATAGGAGAACCCGTTAAGGAAACTTTTTTTGGTTCCAGGTAGAATCCTTTTCGGTTCTATGTAGAACCCTGTCCACAGAGGGTCCTACATGGAACCCAAAAGAATTCTACCTGGAACCAAAAAGGGTTATCCTATGGGGACAGCTGAAGAACCCTTATGGAACCATTTTCTAAGAGTGTAGGCATGTATGTGGTAGAAGTAGTGCTCTAGTAGACCTTGGTAAGTCATTGTGAACTCAGGAGGCGTCAGCTTTGAGAGAGAGAGGTCAGAATTCAGAGAGCTAGAGGGGGATGGGGATAGAGGGACTCTATCTAGGAACACACAGTCACACACACACACACACACACACACACACACACACACACACACACACACACACACACACACACACACACACACACACACACACACACACACACACACACACACACACACACACACACACACACACACACACACACACACACACACACACACACACACCACTATATCTCTTGTCTTACCTCAGTAATGCAGCTGACATGATTTCCCATGAAGGCTCAGAATCACACAGAGGGGCAACGTTTATGTCCCTCTGACCCCTGCTCTCACACCCTTCCTGATGTATGTTTGTGTGTGTCTGTCAATGTGTGTATGTGTCTGTGTGTGTGAGGCTCATAGATGTTTTGGTCTGTGGGCTGTGCTTAGTTGGGACCTGCACTCCACCTGACCAAACAACCTGGTCCAGACTGTCATCGTCATAGGTGTGTGTGTGTGCTCTCTGGACTGTTTTCCCTTTCTCATTCTCTTCTTGTTTTTCTTTCTTTCTTCTCACTCTTCCTCACATCTCCTTCCTCTCTCTCACTTCCCATCTCTATTTCTCTCTCTCTATCTATCTCTCTGCTGTAGGGTTAGGGGGTTTATTTGTTTAAGGAGTTATCATGCTGATCTCTCCTTCTGTCTGGCTGTGGGACTGACATGCAGGATGAAGCCTGTTTGTTTATGTTTGCCTGACCTTATAGGAAGTCATTTGGATCCCGAGTGTGTGTGTGTATACAGTATGTGTGTGTGTGTATACAGTATGTGTGTGTGTGTGTGTGTGTGTGTCCTAGTTTATGATTCATTCACTGTAAATGAGGTCCTGCGGGTATAGACCACCACAAGGATGTAGATGAACATAGAGTATAGACCACCACAAGGAAGTAGATGAACATAGAGTATAGACCTCCACAAGGAAGTAGATGAACATAGAGTATAGACCACCACAAGGATGTAGATGAACATAGAGTATAGACCACCACAAGGATGTATAGAGTATAGACCACCACAAGGATGTATAGAGTATAGACCTCCACAAGGAAGTAGATGAACATAGAGTATAGACCACCACAAGGAAGTAGATGAACATAGAGTATAGACCACCACAAGGATGTAGATGAACATAGAGTATAGACCACCACAAGGATGTATAGAGTATAGACCACCACAATGATGTAGATGAACATAGAGTATAGACCACCACAAGGATGTATAGAGTATAGACCACCACCAGGATGTATAGAGTATAGACCACCACAAGGAAGTAGATGAACATAGAGTATAGACCACCACAAGGATGTAGATGAACATAGAGTATAGACCACCACAAGGATGTAGATGAACATAGAGTATAGACCACCACAAGGAAGTAGATGAACATAGAGTATAGACCTCCACAAGGAAGTAGATGAACATAGAGTATAGACCACCACAAGGATGTAGATGAACATAGAGTATAGACCACCACAAGGAAGTAGATGAACATAGAGTATAGACCACCACAAGGAAGTAGATGAACATAGAGTATAGACCACCACAAGGAAGTAGATGAACATAGAGTATAGACCACCACAAGGAAGTAGATGAACATAGAGTATAGACCACCACAAGGAAGTAGATGAACATAGAGTATAGACCTCCCCAAGGAAGTAGATGAACATAGAGTATAGACCACCACAAGGAAGTAGATGAACATAGAGTATAGACCTCCACAAGGAAGTAGATGAACATAGAGTATAGACCACCACAAGGATGTATAGAGTATAGACCACCACAAGGAAGTAGATGAACATAGAGTATAGACCACCACAAGGATGTATAGAGTATAGACCACCACAAGGAAGTAGATGAACATAGAGTATAGACCACCACAAGGAAGTAGATGAACATAGAGTATAGACCACCACAAGGATGTATAGAGTATAGACCACCACAAGGAAGTAGATGAACATAGAGTATAGACCTCCACAAGGATGTATATGAACATAGAGTATAGACCACCACAAGGATGTAGATGAACATAGAGTATAGACCTCCACAAGGATGTATATGAACATAGAGTATAGACCACCACAAGGAAGTAGATGAACATAGAGTATAGACCACCACAAGGATGTATAGAGTATAGACCGCCACAAGGATGTAGATGAACATATAGTATAGACCACCACAAGGATGTAGATGAACATAGAGTATAGACCTCCACAAGGAAGTAGATGAACATAGAGTATAGACCACCACAAGGAAGTAGATGAACATAGAGTATAGACCACCACAAGGAAGTAGGTGAACATACAAAAGCCACTTGTCATAATTGTCTGAAGTAGTGTGTAATTTGTCACTGTCTCACTATAGTAACCCTCCCACTGTGTGTGTAGGCTGTACGTGGACGGTCCGTTTGGCAGTTCGTCACAGGAGGTGTTTAACTATGAGGTCAGTCTGTGTGTGGCGGGTGGGATCGGAGTCACGCCATTCGCCTGCGTTCTGCACGCCCTGCTGTGAGTGGCTGTCTAACAAGACATGGTTGGTTGTTGGTTTACCATTGGTGGGAATACTTTGACATGTTCTTAATGCCCGAATTTCTCACACTGTACTTTGTGTGTGTGTGTGTGTGTGCGTGTGTGTGTGTGTGTGTGTGTGTGTGTGTGTGTGTGTGTGTGTGTGTGTGTGTGTGTGTGTGTGTGTGTGTGTGTGTGTGTGTGTGTGTGTGTGTACTGTCTCAGGGATGGCTGGAGGCATTTCCGTCTCAGGAGGCTGTACTTTGTGTGGGTGTGCAGGGAGCTGCAGTCCTTCTACTGGTTCGCTGAGCTGCTGTGTGCCTTACATCACAAGGTCAGCCTGGGGACTAGAGGTTAAAGGTCAGGGCTAAACATCAGGGGTGGAGTAACCTAATGTAGCAGGCGTAAAATAAACGGCTGAGACTAGATCCCCTACATACGGGTCTGAGACTAGATCCCCTACATACTGGTCTGAGACTAGATCCCCTACATACTGGTCTGAGACTAGATCCCCTACATACTGGTCTGAGACTAGATCCCCTACATACTGGTCTGAGACTAGATCCCCTACATACTGGTCTGAGACTAGATCCCCTACATACTGGTCTGAGACTAGATCCCCTACATACTGGTCTGAGACTAGATCCCCTACATACTGGTCTGAGACTAGATCCCCTACATACTAGTCTGAGACTAGATCCCCCTACATACTGGTCTGAGACTAGATCCCCTACATACTGGTCTGAGACTAGATCCCCTACATACGGGTCTGAGACTAGATCCCCTACATACTGGTCTGAGACTAGATCCCCTACATACTGGTCTGAGACTAGATTCTCTACATACTGGTCTGAGACTAGATCCCCTACATACTGGTCTGAGACTAGATCCCCTACATACTGGTCTGAGACTAGATCCCCTACATACTGGTCTGAGACTAGATCCCCTACATACTGGTCTGAGACTAGATCCCCTACATACTGGTCTGAGACTAGATTCTCTACATACTGGTCTGAGACTAGATCCCCTACATACTGGTCTGAGACTAGATCCCCTACATACTGGTCTGAGACTAGATCCCCTACATACTGGTCTGAGACTAGATCCCCTACATACTGGTCTGAGACTAGATCCCCTACATACTGGTCTGAGACTAGATCCCCTACATACTGGTCTGAGACTAGATCCCCTACATACTGGTCTGAGACTAGATCCCCTACATACTGGTCTGAGACTAGATCCCCTACATACTAGTCTGAGACTAGATCCCCCTACATACTGGTCTGAGACTAGATCCCCTACATACTGGTCTGAGACTAGATCCCCTACATACTGGTCTGAGACTAGATCCCCTACATACTGGTCTGAGACTAGATCCCCTACATACTGGTCTGAGACTAGATCCCCTACATACTGGTCTTGACAAGAAGAAAAACGAAATGTTGGCAGAGGTTCTCTTCTGCACTGTTCAACCAATCCAGTAAATGTGGAGGAGGAGTTAACTTCTACTTGCACACAATCCCGGATCCGGGAGCACCCCCATCAGTAAAAAAGCTGACTAGCATAGCCTAGCATAGCGTCACAAGTAAATACTAGCATCTAAATATCATTAAATCACAAGTCCAAGACACCAGATGAAAGATACACATCTTGTGAATCAAGCCATCATTTCTGATTTTTAAAATGTTTTACAGGGAAGACACAATATGTAAATCTATTAGCTAACCACGATAGCAAAAGACACAACTTTTTTTTCACACCATTTTTTTCCTGCATAGGTAGCTATCCCAATTTCGACCAAATAAAGATATAAATAGCCACTAACCAAGAAACAACTTCATCAGATGACAGTCTGATAACATATTTATTGTATAGCATATGTTTTGTTAGAAAAATGTGCATATTTCAGGTATAAATCATAGTTTACCATTGCAGCCACCATCACAACTCTCACCAAAGCAACTAGAATAACTACAGAGACCAACGTGAATTACCTAAATACTCATCATAAAACATTTATGAAAAATACACAGCGTACAGCAAATGAAAGACAAAGATCTTGTGAATCCAGCCAATATTTCAGATTTTTTAAGTGTTTTACAGCAAAAACACAATATAGCATTATATTAGCTTACTACAATAGCCAACCACACAACAGCATTGATTCAAGCCATCAATAGCGATAACGAATAAACCAGCAAAAGATATACATTTTTTCACTAACCTTCTCAAACTTCTTCAGATGACAGTCCTATAACATCATATTACACAATACATATAGAGTTTGTTCGAAAATGTGCATATTTAGCGGCACAAATCGTGGTTATACAATGAGAATAGTAGCCAAGCTGCCAACAATATGTCAGGAGAAATCTTGGGAGAGGCACCTAATCTAATCATTAACTAATCATAAACTTGACAAAAAAATACAGGTTGGACAGCAAATGAAAGATACATTAGTTCTTAATGCAACCGCTGTGTTAGATTTTTAAAATTAACGTTACTACGACATACAGCGTGCGTTAAAGCGAGACCGCACCGAAATTAATGGCGGAATATGAGTTTTACATTTTTCAACAGAACAACGAATTA
Organism: Salvelinus fontinalis; assembly: GCF_029448725.1. Taxonomy (NCBI): domain Eukaryota; kingdom Metazoa; phylum Chordata; class Actinopteri; order Salmoniformes; family Salmonidae; genus Salvelinus; species Salvelinus fontinalis. The sequence goes on along the minus strand of NC_074688.1, from coordinate 9,492,305 downwards.
ACATCATAAATAGTTCTTACTTTTTGATGAGCTCCCATCAGAATCTTGGGCAAGTTGTCCTTTGTCCAAAAGAATCGTTGCTCGGTTGTAGATTGTCGCCTTCAACTTTGGAATTAGCAGTAAACATTAGCCATGTGGCCCAGACCTGCCCAACTCACTAGAACGCAGCACAAATAAATATCCGAAAATCGCAATACAGTGATCCCTCGCCACTTCGCGGTTCACTTATCGCGGATTCGCTATTTCGCGGATTTTCATAATGCATTTTTTTTTTTTTTTTGGTGCATTGTGCTGACCGATGCAGAGCTGACCGATGCAGAGCTGGCAGAAAGGACAAAGCCACAAAGCGACGATGAAAGAGAAGAGGGAGAAGAGGACACGAGAGATGAGGAGGAAGGACTAACGCTTGGTCGCTTAGCAACCATGGTGCGAATGGCCACTGAACTTAAGCGAGTAGCTGAGGAATGGGACCCTTTGATGAGCCGTTCATTACAGTTCTCCAACGTAATCGATGGTGGCATGTCGGTGTACAAGGATCTTTTTGCAAAGAAGAAAAAAGAGCGACAACAGCTGCCTATCACTATGTTCTTCTCCCGAACAAACACACCTGCACCGCGGGCTTCAGAAGAAGAGAACACTGCAGAGCGCAGTCAGGATGCAGCGGCCCAGTCTGAAGAGCAGTGAAACGGCCTACACGTGAGTCACTGTATTTGTATACATGTAATAGTTGCTAATTGTAAAAAAAAAAAAAAAATCTATTTCGCGGATTTCACTTATCGCGGGTCATTTTCGGAACGTAACCCCCGCGATAAACGAGGGATTACTGTATACTGATATAAACTGATATAACTCGGTTTAAAAGAACAACATTATGATGTCTTTAACACCTATATCGAATAAAATCAGAGACGGATATATCTAAGGGCTATAACGGGAGCTTTCTAGAACGCCATCCTGAGGTCTGTCTTGCGTCATTGCGAATGAAGGAAAGAGAGGACCCCCCGTTCCGAGCCCATTTATATGGCCTCAGATCTGCCTAGCAACTCCATTCCAATTCTCACTATTTGCTGACATCAAGGGGAAGGCGTATGCAGTGCATCTCAACCAATAGAAGACATGCAAATTAACTCGAGCTCTGTTTTACTCACAGATATAATTCAAACGGTTTTAGAAACTAGAGAGTGTTTTCAATCTAATAGTAATAATAATATGCATATTGTACGAGCAAGAATTGAGTACGAGGCAGTTTAATTTGGGAACGAAATTTTTACAAAGTGCAAACAGCACCCCCTATTGAGAAAAGGTTTTAATGTACAAAAGCGGAAGTCTCTCTTTCCATTTCCCCTGAAAACTGGATCATCCTGTTGTTGGGGACTCGGCAGAGGCTAGGGGTAGAGAGGTTGTATGGCACCTCCTGCACTGAGGCCCGAGGCTGGGGTCTGTCTTTTACCTTTCTTCTCTTAGTGTGCTGTGTGTGTACTATTTAAAAACCTGCTGGTGTTCCCCCAGGGCAGGGGCAGAGCGCCCTCTACAGGTCTGTAGTGGAGAGGCTGATATCTGGTGTTATAGCGCCATCTAGTGACTAGTAGAGGGGCTGATATCTGGTGTTATAGCGCCATCTAGTGACTAGTAGAGGGGCTGATATCTGGTGTTATAGCGCCATCTAGTGACTAGTAGAGGGGCTGATATCTGGGGTTATAGCTGTAGTATCAGCCTGTAGTATCAGCCTCTCCAGTACAGTCACTAGATGGTGCTATAACCCCAGATATCAGCCTCTCCAGTACAGTCACTAGATGGTGCTATAACCCCAGATATCAGCCCCTCCACTACAGTCACTAGACGGTGCTATAACCCCGGATATCTAGTGACTGTCTAGATATCTAGTGACCGTCTAGTGACTATAGTGGAGGGGCTGATATCTGGGGTTATAGCACCGTCTAGTGACTGTAGTGGAGGGGCTGATATCTGGGGTTATAGCACCATCTAGTGACTGTAGTGGAGGGGCTGATATCTGGGGTTATAGCACCGTCTAGTGACTGTAGTGGAGGGGCTGATATCTGGGGTTATAGCACCATCTAGTGACTGTAGTGGAGGGGCTGATATCTAGGGGTAATATCACCGTCTAGTGACTGTAGTGGAGGGGCTGATATCTGGGGTTATAGCACCGTCTAGTGACTGTAGTGGAGGGGCTGATATCTGAGGTTATAGCACCGTCTAGTGACTGTAGTGGAGGGGCTGATATCTGGGGTTATAGCACCGTCTAGTGACTGTAGTGGAGGGGCTGATATCTGGGGTTATAGCACCATCTAGTGACTGTAGTGGAGGGGCTGATATCTGGGGTTATAGCACTGTCTAGTGACTGTAGTGGAGGGGCTGATATCTGGGGTTATAGCACCGTCTAGTGACTGTAGTGGAGGGGCTGATATCTGAGGTTATAGCACCGTCTAGTGACTGTAGTGGAGGGGCTGATATCTGGGGTTATAGCACCATCTAGTGACTGTAGTGGAGGGGCTGATATCTGGGGTTATAGCACCGTCTAGTGACTGTAGTGGAGGGGCTGATATCTGGGGTAATATCACCGTCTAGTGACTGTAGTGGAGGGGCTGATATCTGGGGTTATAGCACCGTCTAGTGACTGTAGTGGAGGGGCTGATATCTGAGGTTATAGCACCGTCTAGTGACTGTAGTGGAGGGGCTGATATCTGGGGTTATAGCACCATCTAGTGACTGTAGCGGAGGGGCTGATATCTGGGGTTATAGCACCGTCTAGTGACTGTAGTGGAGGGGCTGATATCTGAGGTTATAGCACCGTCTAGTGACTGTAGTGGAGGGGCTGATATCTGAGGTTATAGCACCATCTAGTGACTGTAGTGGAGGGGCTGATATCTAGGGTTATAGCACCATCTAGTGACTGTAGTGGAGGGGCTGATATCTGAGGTTATAGCACCGTCTAGTGACTGTAGTGGAGGGGCTGATATCTGGGGTTATAGCACCGTCTAGTGACTGTAGTGGAGGGGCTGATATCTGGGGTTATAGCACCGTCTAGTGACTGTAGTGGAGGGGCTGATATCTGAGGTTATAGCACCGTCTAGTGACTGTAGTGGAGGGGCTGATATCTGGGGTTATAGCACCATCTAGTGACTGTAGTGGAGGGGCTGATATCTGGGGTTATAGCACCGTCTAGTGACTGTAGTGGAGGGGCTGATATCTGGGGTTATAGCACCGTCTAGTGACTGTAGTGGAGGGGCTGATATCTAGGGGTAATATCACCGTCTAGTGACTGTAGTGGAGGGGCTGATATCTAGGGGTAATATCACCGTCTAGTGACTGTAGTGGAGGGGCTGATATCTGGGGTTATAGCACCGTCTAGTGACTGTAGTGGAGGGGCTGATATCTGGGGTTATAGCACCATCTAGTGACTGTAGTGGAGGGGCTGATATCTAGGGGTAATATCACCGTCTAGTGACTGTAGTGGAGGGGCTGATATCTGGGGTTATAGCACCGTCTAGTGACTGTAGTGGAGGGGCTGATATCTAGGGTTATAGCACCGTCTAGTGACTGTAGTGGAGGGGCTGATATCTGAGGTTATAGCACCATCTAGTGACTGTAGTGGAGGGGCTGATATCTGAGGTTATAGCACCGTCTAGATCAGGGGTGTCAAACATACGGCCCGCGGGCCGGAATCGGCCCCCAAGGAGGTTCGATCAGGCCCGCAGGATAATTTGAAAGTGGAAAAAATGCATAAAAGACATGGAATTCATATTTTTAATTCGCTGCAATTCATGGATTATCCGCTAAGGGGCGCACTCTTTCCATCAGAGTAGAAGACAAGCCGCATCACTGAGACAGACTGAAAACAGCAGACGGTATCAATGCGCCATCTGCTGCTTGTTACGACGTTGTTAATACCTTGGTCTCTACCTCTCCGCTACACCCTCATTAGCCAAAATGTCGTTATCCAAACGGAGAAAAGTAGATAAGGAGTGTAGAATTTTCAAAGAAAAATGGACCACGTCTTATTTATTTACAGAGATGCACGGAAAACCTTCGCGCTTGGTGTGTTTGCAACAAGTTTCGGTATTGAAGGAATATAATATTCGACGCCACTACGAGACTCATCACAGCGAAAAATATGACGGCTTGCAAGGACAACTGAAAAGAGATAAGATTAATGAATTGCTGGCGGGTCTGAGGAAACAGCAGTCAACTTTCATCCAGAGCCGAGAAGTCAGTGAAGCAGCGGTAAAAGCCAGCTACCTAATTGCTAGCGAAATAGCATTAGCATCGAAGCCGTATTCCGACGGTGACTTTGTTAAACGATGCATGATGAAGGCGGCTGAACTTGTATGTCCCGAGAAGCGACAAGCTTTTGCCAATATTAGCCTGACGAGGAATACTATAGCAGAGAGGATTTCGGAACTATCGGCAGATTTAGACAGTCAATTGAAACAGAGAGTCAAGTCATTTATTGCATTTTCCGTGGCAATTGACGAGAGCACTGACATCACAGACGTGGCCCAACTGGCCATATTTATTCGAGGAGTTGATGAGACATTGACTGTTACTGAAGAGTTTCTTGAGTTGGTGCCAATGATGGACACCACAACAGCCGAGGACATTTTCGGCTCTGTCGTTGCTGCATTGGACAGAGTTGGAGTGGACTGGTCCCGCGCTGTCAGCCTGGCTACAGACGGCGCGCCATCCATGGTCGGAAAGAAAGCAGGTGTCGCGACAAAGTTCAAAGACAAAGTACAAGCCCTTAATGGAGCAGATCGTTTCTGGACATTTCACTGTATTTTGCACCAGGAGGCATTGTGTTGCAAGTCGCTGAAAATGGACCACGTCATGGAGGTGGTTGTTCGCACTGTAAATTTCATCCGGTCCAGAGGTCTGAACCATCGTCAGTTTGACAAACTTCTCAGCGACAGCAACATTACCCACAGCCTGCCATACCACACTGAAGTGAGATGGTTAAGCCGAGGCGCTGTGCTGAGGCATTTCTTTGATCGAGAGGAAATCGGACAGTTCATGGAGAAAAAAGGAAAACCGGTGTTGGAATTACAATCTCAGGAATGGCTACGGGACCTTGCATTCTTGGTTGATATTACTGAACACTTGAACAATCTGAACAAAATGTTGCAAGGCCGCAAAAAAGTTGTCACACAGTTTTCTGACAACATACATGCATTTAAGTTGAAGCTGACTTTGTGGGAGATGCAACTGGCAAATGGCAACCCTGCTCATTTCCCCTGTCTGAGAGATGTGTGTGACCAGACCTGATGAGGACATGAAACGGTACAAAGACAAAATTGCAGGACTACTGCGGGAGTTTGAGAAACGTTTTCAGGTATTTGGTGAACTTGAGACAGAATTTTCAGTTTTTCGCTCACCTTTCACAGTTAAAGCTTCTGATCTGCCGGTCGAAATTCAGCTAGAGATAATTGATTTGCAGTGTGATGCAGATTTGAAGGGCAAATTTGCCTCTGTAGGTCTGGACAGATTTTATCAGTATCTACTACCAGGGTACCCCAAATTAACAGCCCTGGCTGCTAAAATTTTGTGCATGTTTGGGACAACCTACCTTTGTGAACAAATTTTCTCAGTGATGAATATCAATAAAACAAAAATGCGTTCAAGGCTCACAAACAAGCACTTAAATGACATTATGAAAGTGACAGCTAGTCAGGACATGACACCTGGTGTTGATGCACTTGTACAGGCCAAAAGATGCCAAGTTTCAGGAACAAATACAAGTCCAGACTAGACTAACACCTTTAAAATGCTGCCTTAGATACTGTTTGCATTGAAAGAATACAGCTCTGTGAAGATGAATCCTTACTGTGGTGATTTAAAAAATGTGCACTTTAATGTTAGTCAGCAGCTTCAAAACAAAAGTTGTGTGATGGAATTCTACTGTTCATACAACTCCATAAATTTTCAGTATGTATTGTATGTGTATGTATGTTTCATGTATGAAGTTTACAGATTTACAGGACAGGCGAACACTTTCTTCATTACACATTTAAAATCACTCTCCTTAGTTTGTAAGGTGTACGCAGGGATTACATTTAGATTTTATATGCGTATGTGTAAGTGGTTTAAAAATTCCTTTCTTTAAAAGTCTCATTTAATCTTAAAGTGCATTACTATATTTTTCAGTACCAATTAAAGTTTTGTGCCTTTGTACCATCAGTGGGATCAGTTGCAATGCATATTTGTGAATGATAAAAGTAAATTGCACATTTGTCTAAGGAAATATGAGGTGTTTCATGAAATGTTTTGTAAAAGGATAGTTCATTAAATTTCAATATTTTCCTAATGTTCTTGTGCTTCTTTACACCAAAACAAAGGAAAGACATGATATTTTAGTTATTTATAGCAGAGTATGGTATAATTTTAATGGTCCGGCCCACTTGACATCTCCCTAGGCCGTATGTGGCCCACGATGCGAAATGAGTTTGACACCCCTGGTCTAGATAATAGTAGTAAATAATAGTGTCTATTCGAGTTTTGAGCAGTAAATGGAGACAATTTAGGACATACTTGACTTCAATTATATGATACAACACATTTATTTGGTTACTATTACAAAACTATCTGTTCAACTGCTTGCTATGGTTACGGTTTGGTTTAGAATATGGGTTAGGGTTAAGTTTAGGGTCAGAGCTAGGGTTAGGGTTGGTACAGTGGCTTGCGAAAGTATTCATCCCCCTTGGCATTTTTCCTATTTTGTTGCCTTACAACCTGGAATTAAAATAGATTTTTGGGGGGTTTGTATCATTTGATTAACACAACATGCCTACCACTTTGAAGATGCAAAATGTTTTTTATTGTGTAACAAACAAGAAATAAGACAAAAAAACTAATCTTGAGCATGCATAACTATTCACCCCCCCAAAGTCAATACTTTGTATAGACACCCTTTGCAGCAATTACAGCTGCAAGTCTCTTGGGGTATGTCTCTATAAGCTTGGCACATCTAGCCACTGGATGCTGCCACCTCCATGCTAGGCTATATGGACATCTTTATCAAGTGTGCCTATACTTTTGGACCCCACTGTATCTGCCTATCAGGCATGTTTATATAACCTCCCCTCTCTCTGTCTCACCCTCTTTCTCACCCCTTCCTTTCTATCGTTATTGCTCTGTCTCACCCTCTTTCTCATTCCCTCTCTCTCCCATACCCTCTCTCTCATTATCTCTCTGTCTCGCCCTCTCTCTCGCTCTCTTTCTCATTCCCTCTCTCTCCCATACCCTCTCTCTCATTATCTCTCTGTCTCACCCTCTCTCTCGCTCTTTCTCATTCTATCTCTCTCCCCCCTCCCCTCTCTCTCATTATCTCTCTGTCTCACCCTCTCTCTCGCTCTCTTTCTCATTCCATCTCTCTCCCCCCTCCCCTCTCTCTCATTATCTCTCTGTCTCACCCTCTCTCTCGCTCTCTTTCTCATTCCATCTCTCTCCCCCCTCCCCTCTCTCTCATTCTCTCTGTCTCACCCTCTCTCTCTCTCTCTCTCTCTCTCTCTCTAGCTGTGGCAGGAGAACAGACCTGACTATCTGAACCTGCAGCTCTTCGTCAGCCAGACAGATGGACTTCAGGTGAGACTCAAAGACACCGTCAGTCAATCAATCAGTCAGTCAGTCAGTCAGTGAGTTAGTCAATCAGTCAGCCAATCAGTCAGTCAGTCAGTGAGTCAGTGAGTTAGTCAGTCAATCAGTCAGTCAGTCAATCAGTCAGCCAATCAGTCAGTCAGTCAGTGAGTCAGTCAATCAATCAGTCAGTCAGCCAATCAGTCAGTCAGTCAGTCAGTGAGTTAGTCAGTCAATCAGTCAGTCAGCCAATCAGTCAGTCAGTCAGTGAGTCAGTCAGTCAGTCAGTGAGTTAGTAAGTCAATCAGTCAGCCAATCAGTCAGTGAGTCAGCCAATCAGTCAGTCAATCAGTCAGTCAGTCAGTGAGTCAGTCAGTCAGTCAGTGAGTTAGTCAGTCAATCAGTCAGTCAGTCAGTCAGTCAGTCAATCAGTCAGCCAATCAGTCAGTCAGTCAGTGAGTCAGTCAATCAGTCAGTCAGTCAGTCAATCAGTCAGTCAGTGAGTTAATCAGTAAGTCAATCAGTCAATCAGTCAGTCAATCAATCAGTCAGTCAGTCAGTGAGTTAATCAGTAAGTCAATCAGTCAATCAGTCAGTCAATCAATCAGTCAGTCAGTCAGTGAGTTAATCAGTAAGTCGGTCAGTCAGTCAGTCAGTCAGTCAGTCAGTCAGTCAATCAGTCAGTCAGTGAGTTAATCAGTAAGTCAATCAGTCAGACAGTCAGTCAGTCAATCAGTCAGACTTCACTCACTCCATCCATCCAGCCATGCAGCCAGCCAGCCAGCCAATAGAGGGCAGGGTACACCACAGATTGGTGAAGAGAAAGCGCTAGGAGATGACTAGAATGAGTGAAGCATGTTAACCTTCACTGCGTTTAACTGTAGTTCACTGCTACCTTCAGTGTGTATGAAGATGGAAAGTATTCTTATTTCTCCTTTCTACAGCACTGCTGGACAACTCTCTCTTTCTAATCTCTCCCTCTCTTTAACTCTGTACCTTTCACTCTTTCTTTCCCTCAATGCCATTCTCTGGCGGAGCTGAAAGGATTGTACAAAGAGATAGATATGGAAAGGAGAAAGAGCAAGTGAACTGGCACTTCCTATTTTAGAAGTAAGGGTTGTGTCGTGTGTGTGTGTGTGTGTGTGTGTGTGTGTGTGTGTGTGTGTGTGTGTGTGTGTGTGTGTGTGTGTGTGTGTGTGTGTGTGTGTGTGTGTGTGTGTGTGTGTGTGTGTGTCTGTGTCTGTGTGTGTGTGTGTGTGTGTGTGTGTGTGTGTGTGTGTGTGTGTGTGTGTGTGTGTGTGTGTGTGTGTGTGTGTGTGTGTGTGCACTGGACTATGTTCTCTATTCAGCCCCTCTGGCAGTCCTTTCACAGAGTCTTTTAGAAGGCGTTTTATTACTGCAGTCCTTTCACAGAGTCTTTCAGGAGGCATTTTATTACTGCAGTCCTTTCACAGAGTCTTTCAGAAGGTGTTTTACTACTGCTGTCCTTTCACAGAGTCTTTCAGAAGGCATTTTATTACTGCTGTCCTTTCACAGAGTCTTTCAGAAGACGTTTTATTACTGCAGTCCTTTCACAGAGTCTTTCAGAAGGTGTTTTACTACTGCAGACCTTTCGCAGAGTCTTTCAGAAGGTGTTTTACTACTGCAGTCCGTTTTAATTTCCCTCTGCCTCCAGCTAGCAGACATGGTGATCTTGTTCAGGGCTCACGGTTCAGAGGCATACAATAAGTAGACTTTTAATATCACAGCCATTTATTATCATACAAACCAGTTCATGTTGCACAGTTGATGCTATTTTCCATGTAAGGCTCAGGCCTGTACTCAAAGAGTAGGTAACAGTTTCCCCTAACCCCTGATGCAGGGTCAGATATGTTTTCATCCACCTAAAACCCCTTGGTTTGGGGCTAGGATAATCTGGTTCTAGATGTGGGGCTAGGATAATCTGGTTCTAGATGTGGGGCTAGGGTAATCTGGTTCTAGATGTGGGGCTAGGATAATCTGGTTCTAGATGTGGGGCTAGGATAATCTGGTTTTAGATGTGGGGCTAGGATAATCTGGTTCTAGATGTGGGGCTAGGATAATCTGGTTTTAGATGTGGGGCTAGGATAATCTGGTTCTAGATGTGGGGCTAGGATAATCTGGTTCTAGATGTGGGGCTAGGATAATCTGGTTTTAGATGTGGGGCTAGGATAATCTGGTTCTAGATGTGGGGCTAGGATAATCTGGTTTTAGATGTGGGGCTAGGATAATCTGGTTTTAGATGTGGGGCTAGGATAATCTGGTTTTAGATGTGGGGCTAGGATAATCTGGTTCTAGATGTGGGGCTAGGATAATCTGGTTTTAGATGTGGGGCTAGGATAATCTGGTTCTAGATGTGGGGCTAGGATAATCTGGTTTTAGATGTGGGGCTAGGATAATCTGGTTCTAGATGTGGGGCTAGGATAATCTGGTTTTAGATGTGGGGCTAGGATAATCTGGTTCTAGATGTGGGGCTAGGGTAATATGGTTCTAGATGTGGGGCTAGGATAATCTGGTTTTAGATGTGGGGCTAGGATAATCTGGTTCTAGATGTGGGGCTAGGGTAATCTGGTTCTAGATGTGGGGCTAGGATAATCTGGTTCTAGATGTGGGGCTAGAGTAATCTGATCCTAGATGTGGGGCTAGAGTAATCTGATCCTAGATGTGGGGCTAGGGTAATCTGGTTCTAGATGTGGGGCTAGAGTAATCTGATCCTAGATGTGGGGCTAGAGTAATCTGATCCTAGATGTGGGGCTAGGATAATCTGGTTTTAGATGTGGGGCTAGGATAATCTGGTTTTAGATGTGGGGCTAGGATAATCTGGTTTTAGATGTGGGGCTAGGATAATCTGGTTTTAGATGTGGGGCTAGGATAATCTGGTTTTAGATGTGGGGCTAGGATAATCTGGTTCTAGATGTGGGGCTAGGATAATCTGGTTCTAGATGTGGGGCTAGGGTAATCTGGTTCTAGATGTGGGGCTAGGGTAATCTGATCCTAGATGTGGGGCTAGGGTAATCTGGTTCTAGATGTGGGGCTAGGGTAATCTGGTTCTAGATGTGGGGCTAGGGTAATCTGGTTCTAGATGTGGGGCTAGGGTAATCTGGTTCTAGATGTGGGGCTAGAGTAATCTGATCCTAGATGTGGGGCTAGGGTAATCTGGTTCTAGATGTGGGGCTAGGGTAATCTGATCCTAGATCTGTGGCAAAGCGTAACTTCTACCTGGATCTCTAATAACACTAGCTCATTATACATTTTCTGTGTTCTGTTTCCTGTCCAGAACATCTCTGAGGAGAGGTACCGCCCCCTGAGTTCCCGGCTGATGATTGGCCGACCGAGGTGGAAGTTGCTCTTTGAGGAGATTGGGAGGACCAATAAGCAGTGAGTAAAATGTTTGGAGTGTTTAAAGACATCTTCTGATTGGATCATTTTAGGATATTGTGGTCATGTTGTATCTGTATTGTGTGTACTTTCCTCAGTAAGCGGGTGGGGGTGTTCTGCTGTGGGCCTAAAGGCATCTCCAAGACTCTGCACAGACTGTGTAACTCAGACCGCTATTCAGGAACCACGTTTGAGTTCAACAAAGAGTCCTTCAGCTGAGACCAGCTCCCCCTCACCGTGACCCCTGACCATAGGCTCTGACCCCTGACCCCAGACTCACATAGACAGGTGACTTGAATCTACCATGAAGTGACTCACTGGTTCTCCTTCCATCAGAGAGAAGCATCTCACACTCACTGGTGTTGAGTGACGTCATCAGCGGGCAACTGGGACTTGTTCACGAACCAAGAGGACCTGGTTGTAAGCCACCATTTCCAGAAAACACTGCCACGTTGCTCGCTTCACACAAACACAGTCCTTTGGTATGATGGAGAAGTGCCATGGGGTAGGGCCGAGGGGTTAATTTGGGACGGGGTTACCCTTTCTGTGTGGGGGCATCAGAGCCTCGGTGCCTAGGGACAACCCTTTGCCACTCTGTAAGGGACTGTACAGGAGTTCGTTGTTAGCTCTGGACTACAGAGAGATGCTGTACAACAACCTGATGTCTGTTATCACTTTCACTACCCTTCCTTCCTTCCTTCCTTCCTTCCTTCCTTCCTTCCTTCCTTCCTTCCTGTGCAATCATTTAAACTTTAAATCCTCTATGTATTCTAATGGAGTCAAAGCAAACTCAACCACTCCTGGTGCCAGTATTTTAGTAGTTGTTTTATATTTCAATTATTTATATTGTTTAAAGTTACTAGATGTACTTTTCTCTCATAATGTTTCACCTTTTCTTCTAATGTGTCCAATTTAAGACTGAACAACAAAACAGCTTTACACTTTACCAAACCAAACATATTTACCATTGATTAAGTATTGAAGAAATAACTACAGTATATATATTTCATTGTTTCTGAATAATGTTTTTTTGGATGTTGGATTGTTTTGATGAGAGCAAAGCACAACCCGAATTAAAATAGGTTTTTATACAGATCTATTTACTACATGTTAACTACAGGATTACTACACGGGTACTACATGGATACTATGCGTCCACTCTCTGTTTCTACGAACTTGTTGTTTTTCCACAGCCAGTCAAGCCCAAAATATCCCGGACATTTTATCAAGACGGATTTAATGCACCATATAAAAATACAATTTATATTATTCATTTATCCTCTGGTTCTCATAGTGGCATAGTTGTCATACAGTACACAGTATCAACAGTACGTAGTATCACACAGTACACAGTATCAACAGTACACAGTATCAACAGTTCACAGTATCATACAGTACACAGTATCAACAGTACACAGTATCATACAGTACACAGTATCATACAGTACACAGTATCAACAGTACACAGTATCAACAGTACACAGTATTATACAGTACACAATATCATACAGTACACAGTATCAACAGTACACAGTATCAACAGTACACAATATCAACAGTACACAGTATCAACAGTACACATTATCAACAGTACACAGTATCATACAGTACACAGTATCAACAGTACACAGTATCATACAGTACACAGTATCAACAGTACACAGTATCAACAGTACACAATATCAACAGTACACAGTATCATACAGTACACAGTATCAACAGTACACATTATCAACAGTACACAGTATTATACAGTACACAGTATCATAAGGTACACAGTATCAACAGTACACAGTATCAACAGTACACAATATCAACAGTACACAGTATCAACAGTACACAGTATCATACAGTACACAGTATCAACAGTACACAGTATCAACAGTACACAATATCAACAGTACACAGTATCATACAGTACACAGTATCAACAGTACACAGTATTATACAGTAAACAGTGTCAACAGTACACAGTATCAACAGTACACAGTATCAACAGTACACAGTATTATACAGTAAACAGTATCAACAGTACACATTATCAACAGTACACAGTATTATACAGTACACAGTATCATAAGGTACACAGTATCAACAGTACACAGTATCAACAGTACACAATATCAACAGTACACAGTATCAACAGTACACAGTATCATACAGTACACAGTATCAACAGTACACAGTATCAACAGTACACAATATCAACAGTACACAGTATCATACAGTACACAGTATCAACAGTACACAGTATTATACAGTAAACAGTGTCAACAGTACACAGTATCAACAGTACACAGTATCAACAGTACACAGTATTATACAGTAAACAGTATCAACAGTACACTGTACAATACCCACAAGGTACCAGCGTCTCCATGGCAGTGGGGAGAGGGGGAGGGCTGGGGAACTGGGACCAGAAGAACAAAACCAACACTAACGGACCCAAATACCTGTTCCATACAGTTGGACTGTAGCACTGTTGTTCTGAACGTGACTCAGGACTGGACAGCAGGTGAATATTATTGATCATTCTCTCTTGGACAGCAGGTGAATATTATTGATCATTCTCTCTTGGACAGCAGGTGAATATTATTGATCATTCTCTCTTGGACAGCAGGTGAATATTATTGATCATTCTCTCTTGGACAGCAGGTGAATATTATTGATCATTCTCTCTTGGACAGCAGGTGAATATTATTGATCATTCTCTCTTGGACAGCAGGTGAATATTATTGATCATTCTCTCTTGGACAGCAGGTGAATATTATTGATCAGTCTCTCTTGGTTACTGTTTGATATGTGTCAGATTTAACACCCAGATCAAGAGCAGCAGAATGAGACATATTGGAATGAAATGTCTCTGGTGTGTGTGTGTGTGTGTGTCTTATTGTATGTGTGTGTGTCTTATTGTATGTGTGTGTGTGTGTGTCTTATTTTATGTGTGTGTGTGTCTTATTGTATGTGTGTGTGTCTTATTGTATGTGTGTGTGTGTGTGTGTGTGTCTTATTGTATGTGTGTGTGTGTCTTATTGTATGTGTGTGTGTGTCTTATTGTATGTGTGTGTGTGTATGTCTTATTGTATGTATGTGTGTGTGTGTTATTGTGCGTGTGTGTGTCTTATTGTATGTGTGTGTGTCTTATTGTATGTGTGTGTGTGTGTTATTGTATGTGTGTGTGTGTCTTATTGTATGTGTGTGTGTGTGTGTGTGTGTGTGTCTTATTGTATGTGTGTGTGTGTGTGTCTTATGTTATGTGTGTGTGTGTCTTATTGTATGTTTGTGTATGTCTTATTGTATGTATGTATGTGTGTGTGTGTGTGTGTGTGTGTGTGTCTTATTGTATGTGTGTGTGTGTCTTATTGTATGTATTTGTGTGTGTGTGTATGTCTTATTGTATGTATGTGTGTGTGTCTTATTGTATGTATGTGTGTGTGTGTGTGTGTCTTATTGTATGTATGTGTGTGTGTGTGTGTTTGTCTTGTTGTATGTATGTGTGTGTGTGTGTGTGTTATTGTATGTGTGCGTGTGTCTTATTGTATGTATGTGTGCGTCTTATTGTATGTTTGTGTGTGTCTTATTGTATGTGTGTGTGTCTTATTGTATGTGTGTGTGTCTTATTGTATGTATTTGTTTATTGTATGTATTTGTGTGTCTTATTGTATGTATGTATGTGTGTGTGTGTGTGTGTGTGTATCTTAATGTGTGTGTGTGTGTCTTATTGTATATGTGTGTGTGTGTCTTATTGTATATGTGTGTCTTATTGTATGTATTTGTGTGTGTGTCTTATTGTGTGTGTGTGTGTGTCTTATTGTATGTGTGTGTGTGTGTGTGTATCTTATTGTATGTATTTGTGTGTGTGTCTTATTGTGTGTGTGTGTGTGTGTGTGTGTTATTGTATGTGTGTGTGTGTCTTATTGTATGTGTGTGTGTGTCCTATTGTATGTATGTGTGTGTGTGTGTGTGTGTCTTATTGTATGTGTGTGTGTGTGTCTTATTGTATGTATTTGTGTGTGTGTCTTATTGTGTGTGTGTGTGTGTGTGTGTCTTATTGTATGTGTGTGTGTGTCTTATTGTGTGTGTGTGTGTGTGTGTGTGTCCTATTGTATGTGTGTGTGTGTGTGTGTGTGTGTGTGTATGTCTTATTGTATGTGTGTGTGTGTGTGTCTTATTGTATGTGTGTGTGTCTTATTGTATGTATGTGTGTGTCTTATTGTATGTATGTGTGTGTCTTATTGTATGTGTGTGTGTCTTATTGTATGTATGTATGTGTGTGTGTGTGTGTGTGTGTGTGTGTGTGTGTGTGTGTGTGTGTCTTATTGTATGTGTGCGTGTGTCTTATTGTATGTATGTGTGTGTGTGTGTGTATGTCTTATTGTATGTATGTGTGTGTGTGTGTCTTATTGTATGTATATGTGTGTGTGTGTGTGTCTTATTGTATGTATGTGTGTGTGTGTGTGTGTGTGTCTTATTGTATGTATGTGTGTGTGTGTGTGTGTGTCTTATTGTATGTGTGCGTGTGTCTTATTGTATGTATGTGTGTGTCTTATTGTATGTATGTGTGCGTCTTATTGTATGTTTTTGTGTGTCTTATTATATGTGTGTGTGTCTTATTGTATGTGTGTGTGTCTTATTGTATGTGTGTGTGTGTGTGTGTGTGTCTTATTGTATATGTGTGTGTGTGTCTTATTGTATATGTGTGTCTTATTGTATGTATTTGTGTGTGTGTCTTATTGTGTGTGTGTGTCTTATTGTATGTGTGTGTGTGTGTGTATCTTATTGTATGTATTTGTGTGTGTGTCTTATTGTGTGTGTGTGTGTGTGTGTGTCTTATTGTATGTATTTGTGTGTGTGTCTTATTGTATGTGTGTGTGTGTCTTATTGTATGTGTGTGTGTCTTATTGTATGTGTGTGTGTGTGTGTCTTATTGTATGTGTGTGTGTGTGTCTTATTGTATGTATTTGTGTGCGTGTGTCTTATTGTATGTGTGTGTGTGTCTTATTGTATGTGTGTGTGTCTTATTGTATGTGTGTGTGTGTGTGTGTGTGTCTTATTGTATGTGTGTGTGTATGTGTGTGTGTCTTATTGTATGTGTGTGTGTGTGTCTTATTGTATGTGTGTGTGTGTGTCTTATTGTATGTGTGTGTGTGTCACTTATTGTATGTGTGTGTGTGTGTCTTATTGTATGTGTGTGTGTGTGTGTCTTATTGTATGTGTGTGTGTCTTATTGTGTGTGTGTGTGTGTGTGTCTTATTGTATGTATTTGTGTGCGTGTGTCTTAACAATTCCTGCCAGGATGGCCCCAATGAGTCCTGCTCCCAGGATCCACTGCCAGATCAGCTGAGCCTCCTGTAGGTAGGGAGTCAGGAACTCCTGGACAAACTTTGTGCCTGAGAGAGAGAGAGCGAGAGACAGAGAGAAAGGGAGAGAGAGACCGAGAGACAGAGACAGAGAGAGGAGGAGAGAGAGAGAGAGACAGATCGAGAGGGAGAGGAGAGAGAGAGAGAGAGAGACAGAGGGGAGAGGAGAGAGAGAGCGAGACAGATGGGGGAGGAGAGAGAGAGAGACAGAGGGGAGAGGAGAGAGGGATAGGGAGAGGAGAGGAGAGAAAGAGAGAGGAGGGGAAGGGTAGTTTCGGCCGCCAGAGCTAGGGATGGGGTTAGGGTAACTCCTCTGGGTCCAGAGCTGGGGATGGGATTAGGGTAACTCCTCTGGGTCCAGAGCTGGGGATGGGGTTAGTTAGGGTAACTGCTCTGGGTCCAGAGCTGGGGATGGGGTTAGGGTAACTCCTCTGGGTCCAGAGCTGGGGATGGGGTTAGGGTAACTCCTCTGGGTCCAGAGCTGGGGATGGGGTTAGGGTAACTGCTCTGGGTCCAGAGCTGGGGATGGGGTTAGGGTAACTCCTCTGGGTCCAGAGCTGGGGATGAGGTTAGGGTAACACCTCTGGGTCCAGAGCTGGGGATGGGGTTAGGGTAACACCTCTGGGTCCAGAGCTGGGGATGAGGTTAGGGTAACACCTCTGGGTCCAGAGCTGGGGATGGGGTTAGGGTAACACCTCTGGGTCCAGCGCTGGGGATGGGGTTAGGGTAACACCTCTGGGTCCAGAGCTGGGGATGGGGTTAGGGTAACTCCTCTGGGTCCAGAGCTGCGGATGGGGTTAGGGTAACACCTCTGGGTCCAGAGCTGGGGATGGGGTTAGGGTAACTGCTCTGGGTCCAGAGCTGGGGATGGGGTTAGGGTAACTCCTCTGGGTCCAGAGCTGGGGATGGGGTTAGGGTAACTCCTCTGGGTCCAGAGCTGGGGATGGGGTTAGGGTAACTCCTCTGGGTCCAGAGCTGGGGATGGGATTAGGGTAACTCCTCTGGGTCCAGTAAGTATTTGGCTAGGTGTGTGTGTCTGTGTGCCAGGGTAACTGACCTGGGTTTAGCAGGTAGGAGTATTGGTAGCCCAGGACCTTGTTGCCCAGGAAGTAGTCACCGTTGCGGTAGAGAGGCAGGAAGGGAACCATGTAGTAACCATCATTGTGACCTATCAGAGCATTGGCTGTTGGGTAGTGGGAGCGTGGCGGTGTGTGTCTCCTCAATCACTGTTCATAGATACTGATAGGTGAGGAGAAGATAGGAAGAGGGGAGGAGAGGAGAGGAGAGGAGAGGAGAGGAGAGGAGAGGAGAGGAGAGGAGAGGAGAGGAGAAGATAGGAAGAGGGGAGGATAGTGTAGGACAGGAGAGGAGAGGAGAGGAGGAATAGTACAGGAGAAGAGGAGAGGAGAGGACAGGAGAGGAGAGGAGAGGAGAGGAGAGGAGAGGAGAGGAGAGGAGAGGAGAGGAGGAATAGTACAGGAGAAGAGGACAGGACAGGAGAGGAGAGGAGAGGAGAGGAGAGGAGAGGAGAGGAGAGGAGAGGAGAGAGGAGAGGAGAGGAGGAGAGGAGAGAAGATGGGAGGAATAGTACAGAAGGAGAGGACAGGAGAGGAGAGGAGAGGAGAGGAGGAATAGTACAGGAGGAGAGGAGGGGAGGGGAGAGAAGAAGAGGAGGGGAGAAGAGCAGAGGAGAGGGGAGGGGAGGAATAGTACAGGAGCAGAGGAGGGGAGGGGAGGGGAGAGGAGATGAGGGGAGGGGAGAGGGGAGGAATAGTACAGGAGGAGAGGAGAAGAGGGGAGGAATAGTACAGGAGCAGAGGAGAGGAGAAGCGATGAATAGGACAGGAGAAGAGGAGGAGAGAGGAGAGGCGATGAATAGGAGAGGAGAAGAGGGGAGGGGGGGAATAGTACAGGAGAAGAGGAGAGGAGAGGAGAGAGGGGAGGAATAGTACAGGAGAAGAGGAGAAGAGAGGAGAGGAGAGGAGAGGAATAGTACAGGAGAAGAGGAGAGGAGAGGGGAGGAATAGGACAGGAGAAGAGGAGAGGAGAGGGGAGGAATAGGACAGGAGGAGAGGAGAGGAGTAGTACAGGAGAAGAGGAGAGGAGAGGGGAGGAATAGGACAGGAGAAGAGGAGAGGAGAGGGGAGGAATAGGACAGGAGGAGAGGAGAGGAGAGGAGAGGAGTGGAGTGGAGAGGAGAGGGGAGGAATAGTACAGGAGAAGAGGAGAGGAGAGGGGAGGAATAGGACAGGAGGAGAGGAGAGGAGAGGAATAGTACAGGAGAAGAGGAGAGGAGAGGGGAGGAATAGGACAGGAGGAGAGGAGAGGAATACTACAGGAGAAGCGGAGAGGAGAGGGGAGGAATAGTACAGGAGAAGAGGAGAGGAGAGGGGAGGAATAGGACAGGAGGAGAGGAGAGGAGGTGAGAGGAAAGGTGATGAATAGGACAGGAGAAGAGGGGAGGGGAGGAGAGGAGAGGAGGGGAGAGGCGATGAATAGGACAGGAGAAGAGGGGAGGAGAGGGGAGGAATAGGACAGGAGGAGAGGAGAGGAGAGAGGGGTGGAATAGGACAGGGGGAGAGGAGAGGAGAGGAGAGAGGGGAGGGGAGGAATAGGACAGGGGGAGAGGAGAGGAATAGTACAGGAGAAGCGGAGAGGAGAGGGAAGGAATAGTACAGGAGAAGAGGAGAGGAGAGGGGAGGAATAGGACAGGAGGAGAGGAGAGGAATAGTACAGGAGAAGAGGAGAGGAGAGGGGAGGAATAGGACAGGAAGAGAGGAGAGGAGAGGAGAGGAGGGGAGGTGAGAGGAAAGGTGATGAATAGGACAGGAGAAGAGGGGAGGGGAGGGGAGGAGAGGAGGGGAGAGGCGATGAATAGGACAGGAGAAGAGGGGAGGAGAGGGGAGGAATAGGACAGGAGGAGAGGAGAGGAGAGAGGGGTGGAATAGTACAGGAGGAGAGGAGAGGAGATGAGAGAGGGGAGGAATATGACAGGGGGAGAGGAGAGGAGAGAGGGGAGGAATAGGACATGAGCAGAGGAGAGGAGGAGAGGAGAGGAGAGAGGGGAGGAATAGGACAGGGGGAGAGGAGAGGGGAGGAGAGAGGGGAGGAATAGGACAGGAGGAGAGGAGAGGAGAGGGGAGGAATAGGACAGGAGGAGAGGAGAGGAGAGGAGAGTGGAAGGTGCAGAGAAATCTTTTTTTTTTTTTACCACAGTTACATTTAAATGTTTATACTGTGGTAGAGTAGTATATTTTTATGGCCCTGTTAATACACTACATGGCCAAAAGTATGTGG